>NC_045710.1:43236172-43456172 GCF_009834535.1 Camelus ferus | reverse complement strand
CTTGCGTGGCCCAGGTGGTTGTAGCTGGGAGGGGATCTGGCCTCCACAGCCCTGCAGCTCTTTAGCAGCGTGTGTCAGAGTTCATGTGGGGTGAGAGCATAGAGATACTGAAACAAATCCATCTTCCATCCTGGGACAAGACCATCACCTTAGCTCTTCTGAGTGGTGGGTTTAAGAAAAAGCTGAAGGATAAGTAAATGACTACAGTATGTGGCAGACTGAACTTGATTTAGAGAGAAATGGGGCCACCAAAGGGTACAAAAATGAGAACCTAAGGCCAGAATGTTTGTCAGTGGACCTGAAGCTTGTTTGGGGAAACACAGAAGCACGGGAACTTCCTTACACAAAGTTACTAAGAGGCCATGGGGATCTGGGGCTCAGCAGTCACCACGGTTTCTACCAACTTTCTGGGAAAATAAGTGCTAATCAGTGAGCTGCCAGCCAATTGTTTAATTTCCCCTTAGGCTAACTGGACTCTGATCACAAACACCCCAAACTTCTGACAGGGATGCCTGTGAGCTCAGTGTTGGGGTGAGCCACACCCGGCAATGACCATGTCTATCTAGATGGTGTGGGTGAGGAAGATCAGGAGCAAGTGACACCTCCTCATTGATTTGAAGCAGCTATTACCTTCGATTGCTACCACTACTGTTTCTCAGGGTGTGTGGGACTGTCAGAGCCCCTCAAAGAAAGTTGCTGACACCTTCAGCTCCTGGAAAAACCAGGTCATGGTTGGGTGGGCTCTTGAAACCAACTTCTTGACAAAATGTGTTTCCCAGTGTTCAACAAGCACTCCAAACATCCAGTACGGTAATAAATATCAATTTAATCCAAAGACTAAAAAGATCTGATCAAAGGCTTAATGGATGTGTACAACTGGGTGGATGACTTCAAGTAATAGACCAAGCGTGAGCTGTGTGACTTTGAGTGAATTACTTAACCTCTCTGAGCCTCAGTTTTCTCTTTTCAGAAATGAAGATAATAATATTACCTGCCTGACAGCACTGCTGAGGGCATTAAATAAGACAATTCATGTAAAGAACTTAGCACTATAAGCTTTGGGAAGTTCCTTTGAAAACAAGGCTCCTTTTGGTTTTCCAATAAGAAAATCCACAGAGTCCAGAAGTTGTAACTCCATGGTCAGTTCTTGGTTTTATTCCTGAATTTGTTTTTGGGAGCAGGGACATGGTTCACATAAAGACATCACCTGGTATTATGGAAAACTGTCCAATTTTTTTTCAAGAAGTTTTTAATATTTTTTGTTAAGCATGGTGCTCACTGATGTGGGTCCTTGGCTTTTGTCTCCTGATTCAGACTCCTATGAGTGTCCTCTTGTAGGTCAGCTCAGCCCCACAGCTTGTTTGTTTACCTCCATAAGTGGGCAGGTACCACAAGAGTCTGCATCTGCAGGGCTACTGGATACCTGCCCGTCTACATATCTCTAAAACCCATAGACACTCCAGCTGCCGGGTGCCCTGGGCATTCATCGTGAGTTATAGGTGTGAGCAGTTCCCAGAAAATCAAGATGCTGGGTCAGGTTAAGACTCCCCTGCCTTCCTCTTGGTTTCCTTATAGGCTCTAGTAAGAAAACAGGCAGTTAATATGCGGAGTTCCTGTGCTTAAAACACTGAGAGTATATATATATATTTTTTTCTCTACACTTCTAAAATACATACAAATGTAACAGTCTTCTTTGCTCATAATGAACAAAATGTCCAAAGTAGTGCTTAAAATACATTTTGAACAACAGAAGCTGCATCTGGAAACGTGGATAGTGGAAAGTACAACTGTTTGTAGGGGTTTAATTTTTTCTTCCTTTTCCTAAGCAAATGCTCTGAAAAGTTCATTTTATATCAGAACAGCTTTTTCTCGAACCTGTTTTAAAGTTAATTATCAAAAGCTTGCATCTTCTATCTCTTGCCTATGGATCCCTGCTGGGTTTGTTGTTTCGCTTTCCTTGGGAAAGAGTCGCTCTGTAGAAGATCATCTACACGATGTCACAGTCCAGGGACTCTAACCGTCCTAGCTAATCAGCTTAGAACATCAGTACCTCCTTAATGTGGGATTTGGGACCTTCTGGATGCAGGGCGAGGAGCTGAACTAGTCTGCAAGCACATCATTTTATTTCTTTTGCTTTAAGCAAGAATAATTTGCCTTTTTCCTCTCATCTTTCTCCCTTGTTGTTTTGCCCCTGAAAACTGTGCAGCAAAAGCAACCTCCAGGGTGGACACTAAATCTTCTGATGCAGGCAGAGCAGTGATAACATCTGAACTGAGGGTGCTTTTCCGGGGCATGCTTGACAGATGTAGCAGGGCCTTTTAGGATTTAGTGCTGGAGCGTATCTATTACCCGCGCCGCAGCACAGCGTGGCAGGAGCTGTGTGGCGATCTCCCGTGAATTCTGTCTGACTTATCAGAGCAGCTGAGTAGGTTGCTGGGGGACGCAGAGGCTCCGCACCAGTTGGGAAAAGGCAGACCTTCGGCTGGAAGCTCTTTGAACTCTCTTCTCTGGGCATGTTTCCCAGGTGGGCTTCTCCCTGCCCTGGAACAGCTCATCCCGTGGCCCCCTTTGCTTTTGGAGATACAGTGTCAAATTTGCTTTCACCCCACTGGATTCTGAGTGTACAGTTTCAAGTGACCAAATTTAATTTCCAATATGGCTAATAGGGCCAAACTGATTTCTTTAATGGAGTGACAGCCTGCCTGGGTCTTTGACAGGGGAAAGTAAATAAGATACATGCTAAGATTTCTTCCTTCCTTCCTTCCCTCCCGTCTTCCTGCCATCCTGACTTCCTTCTCATCTTCTCTTTCTCTCCTCCCTTCTCCCTGGCTGTCACGAGGCCCAGCTTCTCCACAGGCACAGCCGGACAGCCTCTGTTCCCAGCTCCTGCCCCACGAGCCTCATTTGGTTCTGCCAGAATGTGCTATTGGACTGACTCCTTCCTCCTCTGCTCTAACAATTACCTTGGCATTTTATAAAAATACCAAGATTGATCACAAACACCAAATTGTTTAGATCACAGATTAAAGTTTAATTTTGGAGTTTTGCTGTAGGGTTAGAATCAGCTTCAGAGTCTGTGTCGCACAGGAGGTGCTGTAATTTGTTTTAAGGATAAGGCCTTCGGGCAGCTGTGCATAAAATGAGCATGATTCCTTATTCCCACGGTTGATTTTTGAATGGGAGTGCAATTAGAATTTTTTCACCCAGAAGCACATACAGTCAGAGCAAAGATAATACCTTGAATGCATATCAGCCTAGGAGACCTGTCTTGGAAATTTATTTATTGTTCACCAAAGTCCTAATATAAAGAGATCCATGCTTTCCCTAACACCAATAAACTCACCCTTTAATTTGAAGTCTGGTGTGTTCGTAGAGACTCTTGCAGTGTCCTTGTTATTATCAAGTGAGACTTCCACGGTGAATATTAATGTCACTCATAGATACGTGCAACTGGTTACTTTTCTTCGCAGAAAAGAGCCTATTAGAAGACAAATTCTGGGAAAGCAGTGGCCTCTCCATATCCACAGTGGCTGCAGAGATTTTCCTGCCATGCTGGGGAACCTCCACTCCCTGCACTGAGCAGCCTCCTCCCTCGTAGAGCTGTATGCAGATGATGTTTTTCTGATTAATGATGCTGATCACATTTGTCTCCACTGGAGGAATGTTGGAATCAATGTCCACAGAATACTCATTTAACCGAGGGAGCAGAGGTGATCTTCTCTTGGTCATTTGGAGGCAGTGGTCACTGAAAATGGGAATCCGGCTTCACTAACTGGTCATTATGGGTGCCTGTGTGTGTGGGCGGCTCCACTGGGCTCTGCATTAGAGGTGGGGGCTTGCACATATCCTACTGAAGAAAATTCCAGCACAAGCAACTGTTTATCTGTCCTCACCCCCATCTATGTAACATGTATCTTTTAAGGTGTAGAGTCTATGCCCTTTGAGGAGGGTTCTTTCTGGAAATCTAAGGTGTTGGAATGTCTATATTGATTTAGGGTTTCCAAATTGAAAGGCCATATACATTTTTGGTGGGAAAGAAACTCATTTCAGTGAGGTATATGGTTTGAGTAAATATGCAACATCTCTGCCCCATTCTTTTGTGGTATTAAAATGTACCATGTAGACTATTTGGTGCCACTTTCTGAAGGAAGTTTGAGACCATCAACTGAACAGTCACCTTCCTTCTCTCTGGACCCGCCTCACTCCTGTACCCTCAGCACACTTATCAAGCTGAGCTTCATTTGCCATCAGGCAATATTATTGAACACAAATTTTGTTTATGAAATCACAGTACATTTGGGGGTGATATTTATACTGGTCGGGACAAAAGTCACTTTATTAGTAAATAGGTCTAGAGAATACAAATCCACACCAAGTCTCCTTTATTGAACACAAATACACTCAAAGTAAATGGCCCCTGAAGGCATTTTTGGCCCTGTTGTATGTGATAGAGCGATTTGGATAATTCCGTGAAACAGGCAGCCTATGTATTGAAAGCTGGTTGTTGAGCAGCTGACTTGGTCCACATGTTCCAGTTGGCAGTGCAGTGAAACCAACAGGAAGAGCTGAGGTAGCTCTTGAGCCAGAGAGCATGTGACCTGGGTGACTCTCACACAGGCTGTTAAAGAGATGAACACCCTTTTTTGTGATTGGATCCCTGTTCTCCCAGAGATGCTGAAACTGATGGGAAGGTGGGATTCTGTCAGTTGAAGACCCTCATGTCATTCATTACTACCCTTTTCTTGGAAATAAAAACCCTGTGGCACTTGGTTCGCTCTTAAAAAGCTACTCCCTCAAGGTCTGACTCCTTCATACAGCATTCCTAATAATCCTCTCATTTTACTTGTATCCTTTCTGACTCTCCTAGAAGTTAGAAAATATCAAGGTTTGTAGCATCTGATTATTTAAAAAAAATTAGAATTTTCTCTGTGCATATATACCTCATGCAAATTTTTTTCCTTTTTGCAAATTTAAAGTCACATTTCTTTGAGAACTGTTTTTTTTTTTTTTTAAGAACATACTTTGGATGTCTTTCTGCATCAATAAATATCCTTCTTCTGCAGTGTCAATCTTATTGGCTCGTAGTGTTCTTGTGTTTGGCTACCACAAACATCACTTAATCAGCCTCCCCAGTGTTGGATATTTGGTAAATTTAATTTTTGTCTTTGGTCCAAGGTTATTATATCACAACTCACTGTGTCTAAATGTTTTTATACTTCCTTAATTATTTTCATAGAATAAGTTTCTAGAAGCTGAGTCAAGGAGTATTCAAAAATTTTAACGCTTTTGAACAATTTCATCAAATTGTCCAATAGGATGATTCTAACCAATTTATACTCCCACCATTTGTTATATATGATAATTTTTTATCTTGACACCTTCCACATAATCATTTTTAAAAGTTAGTAATAAGTTTATATGTGAAAATTGTTTCTGTTGTTTTAGCTTGTGTCTTCTTGAATTCTTTTAGTTTTTTCTTAGAAACTATATTTGGTGTCATTCTCTAGTTGTTCTATTTTGCACGGTGATGTTCTTCAATTCCTGGGCTTGGGAACTCTGTTTTCCATTTCTTAAAATAGGAAGCAGAGCACAGAGATGTAGTATGTACTTTGTGAATTCTTACTCAGTTGAATTAATTTGAAATGGAAGAAGAGATTGAAGCCCTATGTTTCTTTCATAGTTATGATAGTTCAGAAATTGGGGATAAATTTGGGAGAAGGATTAAAGGTGAATGAATTCCCATTAGAAATTAGAAAAATCTAAGAAATAAAACAAAACCAAGTTTGAGTGAATGTGGGTCAGTTAAGTCTCTTACGTATTGCTAGTGGTATAACTGCTCTAGAAGATAATTTGGCACTCTCTCCTAAGGTGAACATTTGCTCACGCTATGATCTAGCAAACCCATCTCTAGAAAAACCCTTGCACACGGTCATGAAACTTCATAGCTGTCCTTCTCAGTCTACCAAAAATATGGAAATTACTTGAATGCCCATCATCAATAAAATGGCTAAATACACTCCATTATAGAATGGAGTACAATATATATTACAACATAGATAAATCTCACAGAATAGCACTGAATAAAAACAGTAAGTTTCAGAAAACCACACATGGTATGATACCATTTTTTTAGTTCTCAAGCTCAAGCACAACAAACTTTAGCTCACACACCTCTGTGGTAAAACCATCCTTTCAAAAAGCGGTAAAAATGAGGCCTGTGATTATGTCTGGAGGAGGACAGGAAGGTAGAGAAAGGAGAGGAGTGATATATGCAAGTAGGTTAATCATAATGTTCTGATTTTTGAATTGGATGGGAATTCACAAGGGTTCCTTACGTTGTGTTTTATAAGTTAATATGTGTTTTTTGTAAATTTGATTGTTTCAGATAGTATATTTAAAAGAAAATAAAGGAAAGAAATAATAAAAATGAAAGGGAATGCAAGTAGCAAGAGGGCAGTTTCTTCAGTCTTCTAGAAGAAAAACCTTGTCTTTTTGCTTTGCTACAGATTCTTAGGGGTTATGGTTGTTTATTTTCTAAATTGCCACCCTTAAAACTCTTTTTAAGTCATTGGTGAAAGTGCTTATTAATAGACAAGTGTCTAAAGTAGTTGCTTAGTGTTCCCACCTCCCTTTTGTCCCCTAATGACTTCTCCTCTGACGAGCGTCACCTGGTGGATTGGGGTAATCGGCTGGAGTAACTTGGTTGGTCACCGATGCCTTTCTGGCCAGGCTGACACTGTTCACAGTCACCAGGCAGTCCGAATGGGTGACTTTTGGAAGTCACAGTGACGACGTTATTTTCTCGTTGACAGAAACTTCTATATTTGATTCTATATGTTACTTTCCTACCCGCCTTCAATTCCCATTCTAAATTCAGGGTAAAACTGGGAAGTTCAGATATTTTGCTGCAAGGAGGAGGGAGGCAGCTTGAGTATAATGGGGAAGGTCATTTCAAAAACCGACACTCCTCAGTGTCTTTAGGAGATTTTCCATCCCTGTGTTTGGAAAATTTTCTGTTTTTGTGTATTGGGCTAGAACAACTGGAGGTGATTTTGTCCTCCAGGGTACATTTGACACGTGTCTGGAGACATTTCTGGCGGCAGTGTGGTGGTTCTACAAACACCTTGTGTCAGGTGGACGCCACGGGATGCTGCTAAACATCCCCAAAGCACAGAGCACCTCCCACAACAAAGAAGAATCTGGCTCAAAATACCAGTAGTGCCGAAGCTGAGAAACCCTGGCTAGGAGTCTGTTTCCTTTTCCACTTGGGGACAGAGGTTTCCACTTTCACCTGAACAATGAAAGTGCTCTCTTTGAAAGTTGATCGATTCAACAGAGTGTAGAGACATCAGACAGCGAGAGAATGGATGCGCTGCTCCCTAACACCACACCGGCATGGAGTTGAGGTTCTCTTCCTAAGGCTTTTTGTCATCTACGTGCAGTAGTAACTCAGCTAGATTATCTTCCTCCAACTGAGTGTAAGCAACTTAAGGGCAGGACCTGTGGCTCATGCTGTTTTGTATCTTCCGCAGAATCTCTTATAAAGTAGGCGCCCCCCAACATTCTGAAGAATGAATAATGAACTTTTTTACACTTAAAAAGTAAAGTTGAGAACTTTGTCCACAGAGGGCTAGTTGGGAGGGGCTCTGAGGGTTGAGAAGGGCTTGGTAAGGGCTGGGGTAAGAGATATTAACTACTTTACCCAAGACCTCAGTTATTGTGGATTTATAGAATGTTGTTGTCCAAGGGGTCATCTCTCTGAATTCCTTCATTCCTAGAGGAGGAGAGTGAGACTCAGAGAGACTGAGTATTTTACACAAGTTTGCACAGCAAATTGCTGGTAGATGTGAAAGAGTGACTTCATCCTGGTGCTTCCTGTTCACTTAGCTGCTCAGCAAGTTTTCTTCTTAACGATCTGAATGAGGCCCTGAAATTCAGGGCTCATGATTTTCAGTGACGATGATGTGTGTGCTTCTGAGTGCCTGTGTGTGTGTGCGCACATGCGTGTGAGCACGTACTAAATGTCCACAAGCACTGGGAGTTTGAGCATAGATGTCCCCTGACCTGTTCCTGACTCCCAGCAGTACCTCTCTCCTGGGGATACTGCTAGTGCAACCTGTACTGCCCTGACCATAGAACCCACCACATTTTATTGGGATTGTGAGTTTAACATCTGTCTTCTACACCAGCTTTGGGAGGGCAGGGAGTATACTTGTCTTTTTCAATGCTGAACACCTAAAAGATGCTCCAGTAAGTGATTTTCCATGAATACATAAATAAATACTACATCAGAGATGGCCATTTGGGGCTCAGTTCTGGGGAGGATGTTGTTTGGGTGGGTTATATGCTGGTGGTGTAGAGATTACGAGAAAGGGTGGGGTTGTTGAAGACAAATTTTACCTAGGTGGCAAACTTTGGAAGCTCAGCTCCAGGGAGGGCAGGCCTGGGAGGGTGTGGCTGGTGGGACAGACACCTACCCTAGCTGTGCCTTCATGAAACCCGAGACCCCCGGTGATGGAGAGCCTGGCTCAGGAAGTAGCCACATCTCAGTGTGATTTTTTTGTTGTTGTTATGGGGGCCATTGATATGTGTGGGTTTTTTCCTTAGACTGTAATGTCTGAGCAGTCCGCCCACAGCTTGTTATATGGAAGATGAGATAGCTCATTATCCTGAAAATTCTTCAATAGCTGCTCATAATAGGGTCAGTTAAGTACAGAGTGTCTGCTATCATTCAGAATTTTCCTATTCTTATTGAAGTTAAATCCAACATTATTTTCACACACTATTTTTCTTCATCTCCCACTCTGGGGGGTGGGGTGGGTGGAAAACACACAGGGCATTAAAATGGATGTCAGTTGAACTTAAGATGAGCGGCTCCTGTCCTTGACTGCCTTGAGGCTTCTGTAACTTCTGATGGACTTGGTTCATTAGGAGACCATTTCAGATGGATTCTTTGGGCTCAGTATTTATGTAGAATGACCCTCTGCTCTCTGGAGGGCACCAAAAGAGAAGCAGGACACAAGGTGGGGGAGGGCAAGCAGCATTACTTTCTATTTTCCGTGGAAGCATCTGAAAAAAGAGTAGAGAAGTGTGATAAAGTTCCCATCCTTGGACTAACTTAGTGCTCCCCATTCCTGAGGCCACTGGGACCCATCATTTCTTGGATGCTTGGTTTCCTCACTGTATCATGAATATGTGCCCCCTCAGGCTTCCTGTCCAGGTTCTTGCTCGTGCTGTTACCTGAAAGACAAGCTCTCCTTGCACCCTTCACAAATCTACGTCTGAGAATCCCTGGTCGACCTTCAACACCTGTTCAAGTCTCCAGTGGTCCATGAAGCCTCTGTCAGAGGCAGGACTGGGATTGGGGGCAAGCAGGGCAGGCAGCATTGCCTTGGTTTTCTGGGAGCGTATCTGAGAGTGAGGAGAGAGCAGTGCTTCTAGCATCCATCCTGAACCTCTTCGCTCTATTACAGTGACATTGACAATATTGAGCACATATTGTATACTAGGCAAGATTTTAAGCACTTCTCAAGACTTATTTATTTCTCAAATCACCCTTTGAGATAGGTGCTATACTATCTCCTCTTTAGAGGGGAGAAATCTCAGGCACAGAGAGAGTAAGTAATTTGTTCAAGGTCATTTAGCTAATAAGGAGGGAACTTAGTTTGAGCTCAAGCGTCTGACCTCAGAGATGATGATCTAATGATACCGTGTCAGACTCTGTGGTTTAGTTGAAAGAGAGCTGGGCCAGGAATCAGAAGGCAGAAACAGTGGTTTTAGTTTTGCCTCATTTTTTTTTAAAATTTTTTGGGAGGTTAGATGATTCTTTTTTTTTTTTTAAGTTATAGTTAATTTGCAGTTTTGCCTCACTTTGACTGTTGGGCTTTGGGCAAGTGACTTTGCTTCATTTTGCACCTCAATGTCCTCATTTATAAAATAAGGAGAAGAAACTAGCAGACGTAATGTTATATTTACCACAAAGAGACTATTCATGAAAGCTATTGCTGAAGTCTAGTCATTCTATAAAGTTAAGATTTCACATTACAGTAGTCCCTCCTTGTCCACAGATTTGCTGTCCTCAGTTTTAGTTGCCTACAGTCAGCTGCAGTCTGAAAATATTAAATGGAAAATTTCAGAGCCAAACAATTCAAAATTATTAAATTGCACACTGTTCTGAGTGGCATGATAAAATCTCACACCCTCCATCTCTGTCCTGCCCAAGACAGGAATCATCCCTTTGTCCAGTGAATCCTGCCCGTTAGTCACTTAGTAGCGTCTCAGTTACCAGATCAACTGTCGTGGTATCACAGTGCTTGTGTTCAAATAACCCTTATTTTACTTAATAACGGCCCCCAGAGCTCAAGAATAGTGATGCTGGAAATTCAGATAGTGCTTCTTTTAACTGAATAGGTGAAAGTTCTTGGCTTAAGGAAAGGAAAAAAATCATGTGCAGAGATTGCTAAGATCTATAGTAAGAATGAATCTTTTCTTTATGAAATTGTGAAAAAGGAAAAAAGAATTTCCAAAGAAGACATGCAGATGACAAATAGGCACATGAAAACATTCTCAATGTCACTAATCATCAGGGAAGTACAAATCAAAACCGCAATGAGGTACCACCTCAAACCTGTCAGAAAGGCTCTTATCAAAAAGACAAGAAACAATTGTTGGTAAGGATGTGGAGAAAAGGGAACTCTTATGCACTGTTGTTGGGAATGTAAATTGGTGCCACCACCAAGGAAAAGAGTGTGGAAGTTCCTCAAAAAATTAAAAATAGAACTACCATATGATTCACAAATTACACTTTAGGGTGTTTATCTGAAGAAAGCAAATATACCGATTTGAAAAGATATATGTAGCTCTAAGTTAATTGCAGCATTATTTACAATAGCCAGGATATGGAAGCAACCTAAATGTCCATCAGTAGATGAATGGATACAGAAGATGTGGTGGATATCTAGAATGGAATATTACTGAGCCATAAAAGAAAGAAATCTTGCTATTTGCAGCAACATGGATGGACCTAGAAGGTATTATGCTAAGTAAAGTAAGTCAGACAAAGACAAATGCCATTTGATTTTACTTATATGTGGAAACTAAAAAACAAAACAAACGAACAAAATAAAATAGAAACAGACTCAGATACAGAGAAGAAACTGGTGGTTGCCAGAGGGGAGGAAGGTGTGTGTGTTGGGGCAAACAAAATGGGTGAAGGGGATTAAAAGGTACAAACTTACAGCTATAAAACAAATAAGTCATGGGGATGTAATGTACAGAATAGGGAATTTAGTCAATGATATTGTAACAATTTTGTATGGTGACAGATGGTAAGTAGACTCATCGTGGTGATCATTTTATAATATATAAAAATATCGAATCACTATGATGTACTCCTGAAACTAATATAATATTGTGTGTTAATTAAAATTCAGTAAAAAAAAGAAATTTGTGCTAATTTTGCTGTTACACCTCAGACTGCAAAAGTGACGGCCACAGTGTGTGTAAGTAAAGTGCTTAGTTAAGATGAAAGAGGCATTAAATTTATATGCCAAGATATCGAGAGAGAGAAAGAGAGACCAAATCCATGTAACTTTTATTATAGTATATTGTTATAATTGTTCTATTTTATTGTTAGTTATTGCTGCTAATCTCTTACTGAGCCTAATTTATAAATTAAAGTTTATCATAGTTATGTACGTATAGGAAAAAACATAGTATGTTCAGGGCTTGGTACTGAAATCTGCAGTTTCAGGCATTCACTGGAGGTCTTGAACATTTTCCCCATGAATAAGGGGGAACTGTTGTACTTAGTGTGACATTATTGGCCGTTGTTATCTGCTCATGGGCCTGTCTTGGAAAGAGCATATTATAATCATGTGGGGTGGGTGCTATGTCTTCCACTTTATAACATCCTCTGGTACCACTTGCTGACCTAGAGACTACTTAACTTTTTAATAGGTGCCCTTTAATAGGCTTTTCATAGGTGCTGTCTATGTCCTTGGTTACACCCTAGTCCTTATGAACATCTATAACTGTTCCTTCCCCAAAATCTTGATTTCTAGACTCACTTTTTGAACACTGTATGCTATGTTTTCAGCACCCCCTCTTCAGTGCTCTTCAGTCCCAAAGGAACCTTCAGTCTATGGGGTCTACTGCCTATTCCTCCTCTCCATTGTCCTCCTCAGGCTGAGATTCACGGTTACTGATAAAACACACATCCTTACGTGCACTGAGCCCTCTTACCTGCTCCTTCTCCATTGAATTGTCCTGTCAAAGCCCCAACTCTCTGCCTACCCTGGACCCATGCCCAAGCAGCTAAACGTGGCTGGAGAAAGTACACCACTGTGTTGACTTTCCCTTTGTGAAGACAAATCTCAGTTCCACAATCTGACCACATTCCCTTTGTGAATTTACCTGCCTTCTCTTTCCAGATGCTACTTCAAACCTCCCTTCCCTTTAAAATGCCAACGCTCCTCCCTCCTTTGTGTGGAGGATCTCACTTCTTATTTCCCAGAGACAAATAGGAGTAGTCAGATGAGGATCTCTCCTCTGTGCACCAGGACGTGAACCGGCCTCCCTGCGTGGGAACCATCATGCTCAGCCTACCTCCCGTGTGAGCTGTGCCACCTCTGACGTCAGCCCCTGCAGCTCAGCCCCTGCCCACCACACTGCGGCCAGGCTGGCCCCGTGCCATTTCTCTGGAGAGCCAGGCTTTTCTGCCTCAGGGCCCTCACACCTGCTGTTTTCTCCTCTCCGGTGCTCTTCCTCCAGATCTTTACATGGCCCATTCTAAACAAGCTCTTCCTGACAACTCTATCAAAATAGGGCTCCCTCTCATGCCATCACTTTCAATCACCTTAGTTTCTTCATAGCACAGATTATCTGCAGTGGACTCTTTATTTGTTTACTGTCTGTCTTCCCCAGGAGAATGTGGGCACAACAAGGGGGGGACTTGTCTATCTTGTTCCGTTCCTAGCACCCAGAAGAGCCCCTGGCATATAGTAGGTACACAGTTAATGTCTACTGAATGAATGAATGAATGAGCAAAAAAGTAGGACTATGTAAGTGATCCTGGGTAAATCACTTTTATTGGTGTCAATTTTTCTCATCTATGAAGTAGGAGAATTGGCTCCCCATTGACTAATGCCTATTCCAGGTTCTATTCTTCCTAAATGAAGGTCATTTGGATAACCACGGTCATTGTCCATGATCCAGCCACGGGTTTAGTGTGTGTTTAATGCCCACGAGTTCTGTGTGAATCCTGACGGCATCTGCTGGATCAGATTTCTGCATTGTTTGGCTGCAGTGTTCTAGTCGTGGAAATTGAACAGTGGAAGAAAAATTGAGAATGCTGTGGGCATTTGAGAACGTAAGTGCCAAGAGATGGCAAGGGAATTTAGTAAAGGCTGCTGCCCAGGTTAGGATGCCTTCACAAAGCAGGCAGGGTGGATTCTCAGCCAGGCTCCAGGCTCTGTGGAGAGTGTGTGCTGCGCTCGGCTGACCGTCCTCGGGTAGTCCCATAGGGCGGTGTCCCCAGTGATCTATCTGTTCACTTACACCTTGGCCTGACCAGATGCTAGTCCCGGGGAACTTTCAGTATTAGTCTAGGTAGAAGGGAGACGTGTGTGTTTCCAGTTTGGTAAGGAGAGCCTATGAAGGATGATGTGAATCCTAAAGCTAATAGTAGTAATAGTTACAATGATACTAGATGCCTTTCCTTACACATGTGCCCGTGTACCACAGAGCCAAGGGTTTTATACATTGTCTCATTTAATCTGCGATGGAGAAGATAAGTATGGCAGGTGCTGTTGGTGCCCCACCCACTTCCTGATCCCACCCCTGAGGCCACCAGTGGGTGCAGCGGACATGTCTCATGCCCACTGACATCTTCCCACCTCAAGCTTTCTCAGTTTCTCTGCCTGAGGGATTTTTCTCCTTCTATGCAGTAGCTTGCTCTGCCCACACGCAAGGCAGCTCAGAAGTATAGGGGTCTTAATACCCCGACCCCAGGGTCAGTCTTTAACCAGTAAGGGACAAGAGTTAGTGGATACATACCCCAGCTTCTCCATCCTTTGATGGGACAATTCTGAGGTGCATCACACATGGAACCTAAGAAGGTCCCCAGGAGACAGGGCCTCATTGTCCACCACGATGACCAGTTCACTTCCTGGCTGTTCTCAATCCCTGGTCTCATTTTCTTTCCTCTCTTACTTGTGTTTCTTATAGTCACCTATCTGATTAAAATAGAGTACCTGAGCCCAAATCCTCCTCCCAGGGTCTACTTTTGGGGGAACCCAAACTAAGGCAATCATTGCTCCCCATTTTGCAGATGAAGACACTGCAGAGAGAAGGAGCAGAGAAATCTCCATGCCCCCAGTTTATGTTTCTCTTTAACCAGTTTGGAGCTTTCTAGACTGACTCCCATCTCCCTAAGTAAACCACAATCATCTTCAGTCACCAGATTCTTAGGCCTCCGCCCTACTGTTTCTGAGATCTGAAAGCATTTGACTCTGTTTGATCTCTGGCAAGGAGCAGGCATCCCTGTGGGGCTGGAGGTGGGACTCATGTTGAGACATGCAACCAAGACATCTAGGCCTACCTGGTTGAAAACAGTATGACACATTCTGGACACTCCAGCCTTAATGCCTGGGTAGATGTGATTGGACAGGCCGTGTTTGTCCTGCTGTGCTGCATGTTGCAGTGACTTGAGATACAGGTGTGACTTTCTTCTTTTTCAAAGTCTCTTCTCCACCCCCAGAGATCCGGGCAGCGTGTGGGTCACAGCATATCCTTGGGGGTTTGGGGTGAGCTTTTTAGCTCAAAGTATTAGAGGGAGGGAAAGAAACTTACCAGCAGGGGTGGTGGAACCCAAGCCAGGTATTTGGAACCGGGAAAGGTGGGATGATTTTGAAGGAGGAAGTGTTGGGGGAAGGAAGAGGATTATGCTTTCTGGATCACAGTGAGGTCTCTAGCCTAGCATCCTCCTTGGTGACGTTCTGGTGTCTGGAGCCCTCGTGACTGCAGCACTGTCTATATGGAGAAGCAAGGCTCGCTTGATCAGGAGTATGCAGCAAGAGTGTTAAGACTCTGGTATAACAGGAGTAATGACCTTTGCTCCTTGGGGCTGTTAGGAGGGTGGGGATTACGGCAGATGAGAGGACTCACAGCCTAGCACACCGTGGCCTCTTGCCTGTCGGCCTTCCTCTGTGCCTTTCCACGGAGTGGCAACTCACTGAAAGGGAAGGTTTCTCCCCCTTTATGTCTGTGATATGGACTATATAACATAGTATGCAGAAGAAATCTTCTGTGAGAGGTGTTCATTGTAGGAAAGGTCTTGATTATTTAATGGGGACTTCCCTCTCCTCCCTGTAAACTGAGGAACATTAGCTGCGAACTGCTGTTGAGAAGGACGTCAGGTTCCCAGCTTTCTAGCTGGAAGAACGGTGGATGAACAGTGGTATGGGTGAGAATTATCTGGGGGAGCAGGTTCAAATACAGATTATCTTTCAGTGCCTGCAGAGATGCAGATTTAGTATGTGTCTACACCAGGTGGTTTATCTGCTTCTTCTAAGAGACCACTTTGAGTATCAGTGATGCTGACAACACCAGCACCCTCAAATTCATGATGCCTTGTGTTCCCAGAGCCCCATCCCTAGTGTTCGAGGTGTCACTGAGAGGCACGAAGTTTCCCTCTTTCTCAATGAGAGATAGCTTTCCAAGGCAAGCCCTTAGCAATAACAAAATGGCTCCTGGCCAGGGACTCCCATGTCATGAGCTACATCACTTCCTGGGGACAGTCCCAGGACAGAGTCTTGGCATCTCTTCAAGGGAAATCCACCACTTTAAATGAATTGTTCCTTCACTCCTTCATAGGAGCAGAAAACTTTCCCCCAACCTTGACATCATGCCTACTGCTTGACAATCCAATTCAAGTGTTCTGTTCTTGGGTCTCAGACTGCACATTTGTCCTTGAGCCAAGAAGAATGTGGGGCAGCCTAGCTGTAATTCAGTTGACTTTCATGGGTAGGGATGGGAAAGGTCCTGAGGTCTCTTAGGGAAAAGCATTGGTCCCCCTTCCCAACATGGGCCAGGAGGGTCACCTGGAGCTTCTCAAGTCCACAGACATAAAAGTCCCAGCTAGGCTGTGTGGTGAGCTCTCAACATCATTGCAGGCCAGCAGGACCACACTGAGACTTAGCTTTTGGCCCGTGACCCAGCAGTCTGCTTGCTGATCTGTGAGGAGGCCCTTTATGGTTCCTGTTCATTTCTGTGTCTGCCAGCTCCAGCACATGCTTTCCTCTATCTGATCTCTCATCCTTCCTTTGTGGTTCTCTCTTTTACTCCCTCTGTTCCCTCTCTGCATTTTCCAGCCCTATACAGTTGAAACATCTGTCTTAAATCTGCAGTGCTAGTCCAAATGTTTACTAGGCTTATTTAACAGGAAGAACAGTGGTAAGTGCTTCTGTTTGTTTTACTGAGTGATCCCCAGGCAGGAAAAAAGAAAATCCTCTGCCTACAAGAAAGGTACAGTCACCCCAAATTTGTATTCATAAGGAGGAGGAGAAGATTAATATTGTGATTATAACATCACTCATCAGTATTGGTCAGATCCCTTTCTGCCATCTCATCAGCAGCAACCTTGCTGCAGACCAAAGCCTGAGGAAGGAGAGCATCTTCGAGGGTTGGCTGAGGTGAGGGACAGTTGAACCATCACATCCTAAGCCCAAAGGGAGCTATATGCTTTTTAAAAACAACTATATTGAGGTATGATTGACATACGATAAACTCCATATTTAAAGTGTACAATTTGATACATTTGAATGAGTGCACACACCTATGAAACTATTACCACAGTGAAGACAGTGACCATATCCATTACAAAGTAATTACAAATATTACTTTGTAATCCTTTGTTGCTGTCCCTCTGGTCCCCTCTGCCAACCTAAGCAACCACTGATCTGCTTTCTGTCACTGTAGGTTGGTTTGGATTTTCTAGAGTTTTATCTAAGTGCATTGTGTGTTCAATAGTCCCTGCTTTTTATTGCTGAGAAATATTACATTGTATGCATAAACCACGATTGTTAATCCAGTCACCTCTTGATGGATATTTGGGGCATTTCCGGTTTGGGTATATGATAAAACTGCTATAACATTTGTGTATAAGTCCTTGTATGGATAATATATATTTTCTTTTCTCTTGAATAAATACGTTGGAGTGGAATGCAGAGCCGTATGGTTTTTTAAGAAGCTGCAGGGATGATCAGAAAGAATCTAGGTCTGGCAGTCAGGAAATCTGGGTTTAATCTCAGTTTTTCTAGTTACTAGATGTGTGACCTTAGGCAAGGCACTTAACAACTCTGGGTATTGGTTGCCTGTCTTTCAAATGAGATGAAAACTAATCTGTCTCACACACACAGATGAGAGCAGGACCAAGGGACATAACCCAGGACATTGCCAAGTTTAAAGACTCTACAGGGCACTATGAAGAATAGGCTCCCAGAGGGATAATTATATGCGTTAGGTCTTTCTTTACCAAGAGAGAGAACTGTCCAAAGGCTTTGGAGATGAAGAATTGCATTTGGTATTTTCTTGTTGCTCCCAGAAGCTGTTTCTTTCTTTTTCCCACCTTCCACATCCCCTCCATATTCTGTTATGATTCTCCTACAAAGACAGGCCCATTGAGCAAGAGTGAACTATTAAACTCATTGATTGAAGCAAGTCATAGTTGTAATTAACTTTCCTCTCCTGCCTTTGGTTCATAAATCCAGATTGGTAAAAGCAAAGCAGAAGAGTGGTATCATAGAGCTTAGATGTCAAGAAAGCTGTATGGTCCTTTAGAGTTTTACTAAGAAAAAGTTGTCAGAGTTGTCAGAAGGTTGTGTATTTGGGTCTGGTTTCTTAGGTCATCTTCTCTTCTAAGAGGTGTTATGCACAGTGGTTAGTGTGTTTGGAGTGTGACAGGCTTGTGCTCATGTCCAAGTCTTACTATGTACTGACTGCTGACCCCTGACTATATGTCTTGGGGATACTGCTTCACCTATAAGACTCCATTTCTTCATTTGTCAAATAGGAATGTTCACAATAATGCTTACCCAACTCAATTGTTCTGAGGATTAACTAGAGTAAGGTGTGCATTTATTCTTTGAAAGTATAAAATTTTACCAGACCTTTGTAGCTGTCTTTCTCTCCAGACTGCATGTCTTTAGGAAGGAATGATCCTTCAATGGATGAATTGGGTGAACCTACACATTTTGTTGGGGTGGCAGAAGTCATCCATCATTGTCAAGATATTGTCCTCCATATCTGAGGATATCGGTTCTCCTAGTATTGGTCACTACTTTGAGTTAAGTCAGTGGGCTGTCAGAATGAAGAGCAAGTACATTTACTTCACAGCAGTCATCCAAATATTATTGTATAACTTAAACCATTTTCTTAGCAGAGGTCTTCAGAATGTGGGCAGAGAGTGGGCATAGGTAAAAGTGATTGGGAGTGCAGAACCCTGGACCATACAAGAGAAATGTAAGGGCATCTAAATGGGTAGGAAATGACAAAGTTCACCTTCTCACTTATTTTTAGGACCACTCCTGGCCGGGGGGAGGCAGTTTACTCCATCATTTCATGGTTGCATCATTTCAGTACACTTGTTCTTGAGCTCCTTTAAACATTTTATTGTTCTTTTTCTGCTTCCCAAAGCCATCCGTGTGTCTATACTCTACCACTGGGGACAGTTTCTTACTAGATCAAACAACACTCTACCGGTTAAAGAGAGTTTCTCTTGCCCATGTTATTTTATTTATTCTGAAAATTTTTCTGTGAATTGGTGAAGAAAACAGATAATGCTATCTGCATTATAGAAATGGAAAAACAGAAGGATAAAGAGGCCAAAGGTCTTTTTTGAGATCTCAAAATTAGTGGCAAAACCAAGTGGTCAAATATTTAGAATGTTAAGTTACTGAGGCTGCTGCCCTAGGCAAGACTCCAGGACTCAAAGGTCTTGTTCTCACAGGGGCTGATTCTAGTCAGAGGAGGATGATTCCTACCAGAGGCAAAACTGGAGAGTGTAGTTAACTAGGGCCGCCTGTGACAAGGGTATTATACTCTTGGCCAACATTACCCCCTTGGCCAGCAAATCCTGAACAGGTGGGCAGAGTGGGCACCAGCCTGATGCTGCTTCTCTGTGTGCTAGCCCTCTTTGTGGCTGGAGCCAGACACAGAGATTCTGCTTTCTCCAGTTCCTCTCTGCAGCATGTTAAATTTGGAAGGGATTTTTGGCTCTTTTTAATGAGGAAACTGAGGCACAAAGGAATGTGGTAACTCACTTGAGGTTATGCATCTAGTTGATGAAAACTCAGATCTCACTTCCATTTCAGCGTTCTTTCAGTAGCACCATGCGTCTCCCTCTCAAACTCCGAGAACTGGGTCTGATGGGCTTTTGTGCGTTGACCATCTGGAATAAGAAGCACCGTATCTACCATTTACTACTGTCCATCTCTGAGGGGGCGGAGGCGTTGGTAGCATGGTACCTGCTTCTCCTCAGAGATGGGGCCACAGAAACACTAGAATTTGGTGAGTTCTTTGAGAAGACAGTCACTCACTGTCATGAGTGCCCAAGTCTTTACACCTTTGCCCACCTGTGGGCTTGTCACTCACCCTTTCCTCCTTGTTTCTCCATCAACCTTCTGAAAATGAAACCATCTTCAGGAAGTCTAGGCTTCCAGAGAGCCAGATAGGGTGACTAAGAACAAGGAAATGGGCCAGTCCAAGGAATAATTATGAAGTAGGTAGCATTTGCCTTTAGATCCTCTTGTCCATCATATCTCTTCACTCCCCTCACTTTCCTTTTTGTGCTGCTTTCCTGAACACCAAGATACTAACCATTCTCACTCCTCACCTTCCTGGACCTGCCCCAAGTAGGGTGCTTAGTGGTTCATGCCTCCTGCCAAAAATCACTATTCTTTGTCCTGAACCGTTGCCAAGGTACCAACTAGTAATACTCCAGTGGACAAATATATGTGAGGACTTAGTGGCTGAGAATGCTTTATTGTGTTACGATCTATGGTGTATTTGCATTTTGAAGGAAGCCCTAAAGCTTACTATGACTCAGTCAGAGTCTTTTGGGACATGCAGCCACTGTAGCAGGCTGATGGGGGAGACTTAAATGATTCTAACCCTTATATCACATCACACAGAGGCAGCCTTAGGAATCAAGAAGACATCAACCTCCATGGTGAATCCCTAGCAGCCTCCTTTTCATAAGTGTGAGGTTTCAAGCACCACCTGATTGACTGAATTTCCCCCATATTTTCATAACCTCTAAATTCAATATGTCTCTTCTTGAACTTAAAAAAAGAAAGCCAAAAAGTGTCATTTGTGTGACCTTAGTACATAGTCATACTTCACCCTTGACGCTTACTTCTCTGGCAACCTGAACATATTGGGAACATGGCCATAGCCCTACTCTCAATTTGTAGGGTCTAAGACACAAGTGCAAATGGCAGCCCATATAACATATGTCTAAATTTTTCATAATTGTAAATCAAGCTAACAGACTATTACATTCAGTGTGTCTATCCACCAGTCTTGATAATTGTACCTTCCTAATGGCAACATTGACAAATATGTTTAAAGCTATGCTTATTATATGACTAAAGGTTGGCAGAAAATCAAAGATGACAGAATTTAATTGTTCCTGTGCCTATTGGGAGTCAATTTTACTTTTGATGATGTTTGGCTAATTAATAAAATAAAGGCATATATGTATTTTATTTTCTTAATTTAATTTTAGCAAAAATCACCAATTATGAGATGATAAGATATTTACCTATTTGACTTCTTATTGACAGTCGTGGTCTAAGGAATAAAAACTATAATTGTAATAAAAGTGTACAAATGAAAATATTTTCATAAAAATATAATGCACATAAAACATAAAAGTTGTAATTGTATTTATGTATGCTTTCAGAAAAGTTACTTATCTTCTAAAATAGTTAAAGGTATTATAATAAAATACAAAATATAAACTATAATTAATGGCATCCAATTTTAAAATTGAAGTTTATAAAAGAGTGGACTTTTTCACTTATTTTTTGAAAACATAATAAATCTTATAAGAAAAAATTATTCTTAGTTTTAGTATCCAATGTCCATCTACATGCTAAAGATTCAGTATCATGCTTCATGAATGTTACACATAGATTTATACAAATATATAAATTTAAGGGTTATGTGAATTGTTGAATAGGTAAAATGTTCCCTAGTCACCCTGTGCAACTGTTTTGAATATTGTGCTTATTCACAATTACCTGTGAAGTTATGAACTGGAACACAAAGAAAGGTGTGAAAAAAATGCTCAGCAGTGCCGGGAAACCAAAGTTATGCAAGAGTCTCTTGAATTCAAGCTATCTACAGGGAGAGATTTGACAAGATAACTCAGATGCCTATTCTTTTAGCTAAGCAGTTAGTTCTCATGCTCAATTTTTCCACATTCTGAAGTAGCGTCAGTATCCATGTCAGCAGCCGTGAAACCCGCAAATGTTTATGGCATCCAAACACAGCTGCTTCTTGTTTTGAGGGAGGACACAGGGAGAGAGATGTGGAGAAGACTCCCCTGGGGCCTGAACAGTGGTGATCATGAGAGTGAATGTTTAGGGTTACTGGTTGTGCGGTGGCAGCAGTGAATGCTGGGTCTGAATGAGAGAGGCGCCAATGTGTTCTTTAATCACTGTATTTTATTTTGTTTATTTGTTTGTGACATATATCGGCTTCTCTGAAGTATGAGGCCTTCTCTAAAATATGTCACCAGGAGGGACAAAGATCCCTCTCGTCCAGGTCTAGGGTAGCTGTGCACGACTATATTAGTCTAAGGGTTCTTCAGACATACAGAGCCAACAGGAGATATAGATGTATATATAAAACATAGAAATAAATAAATTCATTTATAAATAAATGTGATAAAATATAATGTAAACAAAAATTAAAATATAGTAAATGGTAAAATAAATATCAAAGCATAAATAAAACATACACAAATTATTAATATTTATTAATATTCATGTCATTAATTTGTATAACATAATAAATAATAAATTAAATATGTTAAAAATATAATATGATGAAATATACAAATAAATAGCATATTAAATATACATAAAATATATATATTATAAGAAATTGGCTTATGTGATCATGGAGGCTGAGGTGTCTCAAGAGCTGCATTTGGCCAGCTGGAGACCCAGGAGAACTGATGGTGTAGTTCTAGTCTGAGTCTGAAGGACTGAGAGCCAGGAGAGCCAACAGTGTGTCAATCTGAAAGCCAGCATGCCCAAGAGCTGATTTTTCAGTTCAAATCTGAAGGAAAAGACCACTGTCTTGGTTTAAGCAGCCAGGCAGGAGGAGTTCTCTATTTCGGTCTTCAGTTGATCAGATGAGGCGCACCCACATTAGAGAGGGCAGTCTGTTCTACTCAGTCTACCTATTCAAATGTTAATCAGGTCCAGAAACACCTTCCTGGGCATACCTAGAATTATGCTTGACCAAATGTCTGGACTCTTTGTGGCCCAGTCAAGTTGATACATAAAATTAACTGTGATAACAACCAAGACCCAGAAAATATGCAGAAAGATCTCTCCAGGTAGATGTTTCCACATGCATGGGCTCAGGCTCATGACTGACGCTTGGAAGATGGGACATTTGTGCAGAAACTCTCCATTATCGACATTCGTGATGGCATAGCTAATTCTGTAACACTAAATTCTTGCTTCTGAGTAACCTAACAGATAAAGGTACATGTAGTAAACTTGATATAAAAAGGTGAGGAAATGCATAAAATGGTAGAAATACCTCATCTAAAACTGTCCCAACATTCTGAGTATTCATAGCACAGTAGGGTTCAGTTATCAGGAATATTTACAAGCATGGATAGCTCACTCCCCAGTGACTTCAGATCACATGAAATGCAGCATTACGTATGCACACATGGTAAATATACCCAGTACAGTAACTGAGTACTTGTCAGGGAGCACTAGGTTTTTAAAGGGAATTATGAAAGAAGTAAGGAGTGAAATCTTTGACTGAGGAGCCTGAATCCAAGGAAGGTCCAAATATATATCCATAAACACAGGCCATAGAAATGTTCTGATGTGTGTATAATTATACACACTTCATTCTTTGGCTTTCCACTTATCCACAATTGGATAATTTAGACCTAGGGCATGCAACACTGATGGTGATTTTTCTGGCCAAGGACAGGATTTTCAAAGAAAACTAGGAAGGAAGTATTTCTTGGATGTTCACATGTGTCAGGTAGTAAGACAGTGGTTTTATGTGCATTATCTCACTTAATCCTTTTAATAGTTCTGTGAGGTGGACTTTTTACAAATGAGGAAACTGAGTCTCACAGCAGTTAAATGTAGATTCAAATATAGATCAGCCTGACTCTAGAGCTACACATAATTCAAACAGACTAGCAAGAAAAGACCTAGCCACCCTCGGAGAGCCAACCATTTTTGAGAATACTGGAAAGTCACATGAAGAAATACTGATAAACCCATTACAGATCGTTCTATCTTTTTGTTAAAGTACTGAGGGATGTCAATCAACTATGGGTTGATAGCCTGTTTAAATTTACTGAATGCAATCTGAGTTATATTACTGTTATGTAATAGTCAAATAATTTGACTTTTGGTTAATTTCCAGCCTGAGCTGTCCCTCATTTTAATCTGAATAAATTGAATTTGACTTTTGACTTTGAATTATGGAGAGCCAAAGTGTCCTAGCATGAACATTTTTGTGAGCTGGTAGTCCTCAGAGATCCCACCAGGATGGATGTTGGGGAGGAAAGGTCATTCTCCTTTTCTAATCATTACAAGCAAGTTAGCTAATGTGTGCTATATTAGTCTGTCTTGTTATTCTTTGTAAACCAGTCCATAAAGATGACCCAGTTCAACCAGGTCCTCTCCTCTGCCCTTGATCCTAGCAAGAAGGTTCAGAGTTATAAACAAGGTTACTATATATAACATGCATTTTTATATTATAATGTTATATTATTGTAATTATATTTATAATAGGTTATTATATTTAATAAAATAGCAGTCATCTTGTACCATGACACAGTGCTTTATAGGGACAAGGCTTAGAGACACATGGCCCAGCACATCTTTAGTAAATATTACTGATAACCAGGATGAAGTGGGTATGCTGAATTGGACACTTTATTTTGAAACTTCAATCAGAATTAGAAAAAAATGCAGAAATGAACACTCTACTCGAGTTAAGATTTCTTTTTACAGTGTCTTGCTACCTAAATAAAATAGAGCCTCTGTGCTCCACCAAATCTTTGCAGGTAATTAGTGTCAATGATTTATATCGGAGAAATCACATTATTCCTGTATGCAGAGATGTAAGTGGTTATTTCAGAACTGGCTAGTGTGGTTTAGATTTTGATCTGTAGCTTTGGATTTCTTGTGATTCATATTGATTGCTCCAATTTGTATGCTGCTTTGCTCTGTAGGTTCCTGATCCACTTGCTCTTTGGCCATGGTGATAGGTTTATGTTTCTAATTTTCCATTTTCTTTTATTCTTGGATTTTCAGTGTTTGTACTCAAGGTGGCTTTCTTTTTTTTTTTTTTAAATAGTTCTTGCTTTTGTTTATTTGCCCTGCTGTTAGGCCTGTCTGACCTTGTCCATGAGATAATGGAAATGAAAGTGTTTGTAAGTTGTATAACATTATTTAAATGTAAGAGATGACTACTATTTTATTAAAAATAATAACCTTGTTAATAGCTCTGAGTCTTCATGCTGAATCAGAGGCAAAGAGGAGCACCTGACTGGACAGGTGGCTCATCTTTATGCACTGAGATCCTAGTTCACAATGGATCTAGCAACGAATGTCATGGCTAAATTCTCTGCAAACAGGGATTACAGTCGATGTCTAATCTTGAGAATAGAGGCACGAGCCTAAAAAGGTGACAAAGGTCTCACAGAGGGCAGCTCCAACAGCCTGACTGGTCCTACTTAATGCCTGAATCTTAACTTATGCTCACACCCTGATTTCAGAGGCCTGAAATACTCTTCCAGACCAGGACTAGGCCTGCCTCCCATCTTTACCTCCTGTGCTCTGTCAGGAATCTTGTAGGCTGTGTGGCAACATTGGGGAATGTCTTTGGTGACTCTCTTGGTCCACATGAAAATTCACACCACCGTTTAGAAATCAATCCTAAAGTGGTTTGAGAACAGAACTTTCATCTTACTTATAGACTTCTACCTCCCCATCAAGTGGTCCTACTAAGTTTAGGTGTGTAATAAAACCAGGCCCTATCTACAGTCACTCTCTTTCAATTGGTATAAGACCAGGTGCAGAATATGGCTATAGTTGCCCTTAACTAGCTTGTATCTAGAGTTAATTCCCAACTTTTGAAAAGTTGCTCTTTGTTTCATCTAAGCAATCATTAGTGGAATCCATACCAATCTTGGAGAAACAGGTTCTTATTGGCTCTTCAGTAGATTGGAAATGCAAAATTTTCTTCTGGAGAAGGAAAGGGTTTAAGAGTCCCCCTCTCCCCTCTGCAAAAATAATTGTGTAGTGTGTTGAGGGTTGGTTTGGGGAGGTGAGACAGTGTTTTATAAAAGGAGATAACCTCTATGACTGGGTATCTCTAGGATTAGCACAGACACCCTCGTGAGGTGCGCAGTATGTGAGTCCCTCTTTGTCCTCACATTTCCACCTTGTTATTCATTCATTCAACCAATAATTACTGAGCACTTATTTGGTGATAGGCAGATACTGTGTTAGGTGATAGGGACATCCTGTCTGATAATTGTCCTGGATCTGGAGGTCATCTGAGCTGCAGCTTGTATGTGGGCTTTAGGTCAGACAGATCTGGGTTCTAGTTCTTTCTCCCCTTTTGATATTTGTGTTACTCTGTAAATGTACTCAGTAACTCATCATCTGAATCTTACTTTATGCGGTTGTAAAATTGGCTAACAATTATCACATAAAACTGTGGTGAAGACTCCATAAATGATGAATATAACACTCCATGCTGGACACACAGTAGGTCTCTCACTTATTAATCGATAGTTGCATCCTCCACACTCATCTTCTTCGTCACCATGTCAAACTCACTGATTGCTTTTTGCTTGAGGCAACTTGGCCTCCAAGTAGAATTTAATAGTGTCTAAGTCTTTCTGTGAATAGGTGTATGGATAAAATATTTTCAGTAGATGTAAATCCCAGTTCAGGATTCTAAAAATGTATAGACACAGTCCCAGTTCAACATTTTCTTTTTAGCAGCATGATTAAAGGTCTGGGTTTCTTTTTTTTAATTTGAGCAACTAAATTAATCAAAATGGTCATGCTGGTAAGCTGGGCAACCATTAAAATAACAAAACAAAGAATTATAGATAGTAATCAACAATAGAGATAGAATGGAATCATAAAAATATTTAATCCAAAGAAGGGAGAAAAAGAGGAAAGATGGAAGAAAAGCAAATGCAAATATAAAACAATAGCAAGACAGTAGATTTAAACCCAACTATATCAATAATCACGTTAAATATAAGTGGTCAAAATATTCCAATTAAAAGACAGAGATGGACATATTGGATAAAAAAAGCAAGATCCACTGTATGCTTTTTACAAGAAGCCTACTTTGAATATCATGACAAAATGCATTATAAGTAAACTGATGGAAGAGTTACATTAAAACTAATCTAAAGACAGCTGGAGTGACTATATTAATATCAGACAAAGTAGATTTCAGGGCAAAGGATATTACCAGGGATAAAGAGGGTCATTTAATAATAACAAAGGAGTCTTCTCATCTATAGGACATAACAGTCCTAAACATTTATTCACCTAGTAACAGAACTTCCAAGCATGAACCAAAAATTGATAGAATTGTAAGGAGGAAAAACAACCATACAGTTTTATTCAGAGATTTTTAGCACCTCCTCTTAATGATAGATGGAACATATATAGAGAAAACCAATAAGGATATAGAAGAACTAAATGACACTATTTTCTTACTTGACATAATTGACCTTTATAGGACATGGCATCCAACAACAGAAGAATACAGAGCACTCTACACCCAATAATCTAGCACCTGACACATCACTGTATTCATTTGACTGTCATCAGGAAAATGCTTCTGTTAACAGTAAATACCGTTGTTCCGGGCTTCACCAGGGCATGAGAAATCCCACAGAATTCCTGTTAGAGCTGTACTGGCCCCCCTGGGGGCGTTGCTGCTGAACATCTTAGTGGAAGCTCCAGGAGGTCTTTGTTTCAAGAGCAAGGCTTACCTGCTCAGGATGAAGTCAGCGATTGAATCTGGACCAAATAGCTTACCCATATATTGTCATCTTGTTGAGGAGAATAGCAGCCTCTAAACTTTGTCTAGATTTATTAAAATATAAATGGTATTGCCCTCACGCGCTTGGTGTCAAAAAAAAAAAAAAAAACATGATAACAATGCCAGAGTTAGGCACATCCAAAGATTTTATGCCATTTCTTTTAGGATATCTGAACTGTTGAAATCAGTCAAACAGCAGAGATCTCCAAAAAAACTTTCCTGAGAGATTTTACTCCCTTAAGATAATGTATTTCAAGACACATCTTCCTACCCGCTACCTTCCCAGAGGGAGAAAATTTGAAGCCATAAGAATAATGGTCAAGTACACATGACGTCAAATACACATGTTATGAGCTTTATATTATAAAACATAAATATAACTTACATAATAATACAACAAATTTATATTTTGATCAAGGAAAGAAGAGATGAGTAGCCCTACCATTATCAAATTCTGGTGAACTGTTCCTCTTGGAGATCAACGTACAAGTGAAGGATGGAGGAGATAAACAGTCACAGCCACATTGTACCCTGTGTACATCTCACCGTGAATCTTGGCTGCATCTTGTGTTTCTATACTCCAGATGGGCTTCCTCCACAGAACTGCCCCTCCTGTGAACGTGAAGCGATGCCCAGATTATGGTACACACAGTAATTTATCACAGTCTGCCTTCAAGTGATATTATACCACTTTAGGTATAGTATAAAAATTTTACAATGGTGTACTTCCGTTTCTCTCCTCCTGGCCCTCGTGCTATTCTTATCATAAATTTTACTTTTATGTATGTTATAAACCCCCACAATGAATTTTTATTACTTTTGCTTAAATAGCCAACTATCTTATTCAAAGTAATTTAAATAATGAGTTTAAAAGTATATTCTTACCAGTTTAGTTACGATTTCCAGTACTCTTCATTTCTTTGTGTAGGTTCGAATTTACATTTGCTACCATTTTCCTTCTGCTTGAAGTACTTCCTTTAATGTTTCTTGAAATGCAGATCTACTGATGAATTCATTTACCTTTTGAGTGTCTGAAAAAAAATCTTTAACTTTATTTTTCATGAGGTGAAGAATTCTATGTTGACAGTTTTTCCTCGTTCAGTACTATAGAGATGTCACTCCATTGTTTTCTAGTTTGCATCATTTCTGAGGAAAAATCTGCTTCCATTTTTATCTTTGTTCTTCTGAGCGTAACATGTATTTTTTTTTTTTTCCCTCCAGCTGCTTTTAAGATTTCCTCTCTATCGCTGGGTTTAAGAACTTTGATTATAATGTGCCTTAGTGTAGTTTTCTATGTTTCTTATTCTTGGAGTTCATTGAGCTTCTTGGTTATGTGGGCTTACAATTTTCATCAAATTTGGAAAATTTTCAGCTAATATTTTTTCAAATATCCTCCCTTCTTTTTTTCATTTTGGAAAGTTTCTATTGCTCTGTCTTCAAGTTTATTAATGCTCTCTTTTGCAATGTTTAATCTGTTCTAGTATATATTTTTATCTCAGGCATAGTATTTATCTTTAGAAGTCAGATTTTGGCCCTTTTTTATATCTCTCATGTCTCAGTTCACATGCTAAACTATTCTTTTGCCTTCTTGAACATATGGAATATAGTTTTAATAATTCTTTTAGTATCCTTGTTTACTAATTCTATCATTTGTATCAATTCTGAGTCAATTTTAATTTATTGATTTTCTTTCTAATTATGGTTATATTTTTCTGCTCTTTGCACACCTGGTCATTTTTTATTAGATACTAGATACTGAGAACTTTACCTTGTTTGGTGTTATATATTTTAATATTTCTTTAAATATCTTTAAGCTTTTTTTCTGGGACGTTATTAAACTACTCTGGAATAGCTTTGAGCCTTTCAGTTCTTGTTTCTATGCTTTGTTAGGCATGATCTGAGCAGTGTATTCTAGGTTTAATTTTCCCTGCTACTGAGGCAAAACTCTTCTTTGTATAAATATTAGAGTTTTGTGCTTTGGCTGGTGGAAAGAAGTGCAATTTCTTTCTATCTCTAATCCTTTCAAATGATTTTCCCCCCGGTCTTGAATAGTTTTCTCACGCACTTTAGCTGATCAGTACTCAACTTAACTCTGGAGGAGAACCTTCTTCAGATTTGTAGAATTCTCTCTCTTTTTCTGTGCATCTCTCTCCTATCCATTACTCTGCCCTGAAAACTTAACTTCTCCAGGACTCCCAGCTCCTTGTCTTCAACTCAGGGAGACCATGATGTGAGTCCTTCTCCTTTCACCATGACCTGGAAATTCTCTCCAGGTAGTCTACTAAGTGTGTAATGGAATTATGTCTAAAAAAAAATCAATGTACATACCTCAATTAAAAAATACTTCATTGCTAAAAATGTTAAATCATCATCTGAACCTTTAGCAAGTCATAGCAGCAACATTAAAGATCACTGATCACAGATCACTATAAAAATATAGTGATGAAAATGTTTAAAATATTGCAAGAATTACCAAACTGTGACACAGAGGCATGAAGTGAACAAATGCTGTTGGAAAAATAGGACTGATAGACTTTCTTAATGCAGGGTTGCCACAAGCCTTCAATTTATGAAAATGCAATGTCTGCCAAACTCAATAAAAGGAGGTCTGCCTGTAATGTCGAGAGTCCTTAGTATGCATGCAAGGCTCCTGTGTACTTGCGAATCCTCATTTCTAACACCTTTACCTCACCATTCTACCCTGCACTCTAACTAAGCCCCTGCAGTCTGCCGCATACACAGCAGTGGTGTATGGGTTCTGGAGTCACAGCCACGGTTCAAATCTTGCTTAATGTCTGCCTGATCTTGGGAAATTAACTTCTATAATATCTTATCTGAAAATAAGAGTACTGATACTACATACCTGCCAGGGTTATTGTGAACATTAAATGAAGTAATATGTGTGAAGTGCTCCACAGGGTCTTGCATAGAGTAAAAGCTCCATTAACAAAATTTATTACTGTAATGATTCCCCAAATGCATCACGTTTCATTTCTTTGCCCTCTGGTCCTGCTGCCTGGATGTTCTCCTTTTCCTGCTCTGTACACTCTTCCCTGTTATGTCCTGCTCCTCTTTGCAGATGCATCTCTGGCTTTACCTCGTGTGGGAGGCTTTCCCTGGCCTTCTGCTCTTAGTAGGATGCTCTCATGTTCCACGGTGCCCCATTAGTGTTTTGAGATTGTTTTTCCTCTTTCATCTCCACACAGGGGAGGGAGACTGTGACTCATGGTTAGTGGCCAATTCTGTTAGCTGGATGAATGAATCAATGAAGATTGGCTCTTAAAAACTGTTGAATAAAATGATGAAAAGGGCATTTACAAAGCCCTGACATAAATAAAATGTAGTTTGAATGAACACCAGTAGAGGCCTCAAAATTCCTAGACGAAATCGAGAGAAATTGAGAAGTGGTGTGTTCAGGGACACAACGTGGCCAGTCACCACTGCTTTTTGAGCCTCTCTGTGAAACTGCCATCAGAGGCTGCAATTCAATGACAAGTAATGCTACTTGGCAAGGAAAAGAGCAAAGCCTGGTGATGAGAAGAAAAAAAAAATGCAAGAAAATGAAAATCAGGAGCCAAACAATGTGAGAAGAGCCTCCTACCCCCATCCTCACCCCACGGCCCAGGCGCCCAGCATTGAGGGCATTATCTCCGCACAGCCGGAATGTTAGGAAATGCCTGCTAGTGTTGACATTACCCCACATATTGAAATCAAGGTGGATTGGTGAACAATCACTTTAAAACTTAATTGTCGGAAACCCGCGGGTTAAGGCTCTTAAGCTAAAGCCTGTTGGCTTGATGGCAGTTTTGGTGCTTGCTCTCTTTTTCATTGTTTTTATTTTTGGTCTCTCTTGTTCTCTTGATTTTGATGGCAGAAAGTAGAGCTCTTTTTAATTGTATTTCCTAAGGCAGGTTAAGGGACGTCCTGCTCGGCTTTTCTGAGTGTTTGTTTTTTTTTTTTCTTTCCTCCCTCCACTCCCTTTTTTACTTCCTTTCTCTCTTCCTTGTGTTCTAGCCCCTTAGCAACACCTGCCTCTTGTCCTGCAGCCTTGCACAGACATTTGGGAATCCTGGTAAACCCAATTCCTACCCTCTCCAGCCTTCCTGGAGTCCTGGAGGCTGTATTGAAGGAGATTCCTCATGACTGAGTCATCAGTGACATACTCAGAGCCCTGCCAGCATCCCCTCCTCAGGGAACCAGTTCCCCTGATGATCCTGGAAAGAATCAGAAATGGAAGACCTCTGTGGGACAGAAAGGTCTTCCATTAAACACAGATTGGAGGCTGTTACAGTGATGGTCCATCTCGAGGAGAGCCTCACATCAAACTTATGTTTCTCTTCCCTTTCCCCTCAGACCTCAGGCTGAGGTGAGTAAAAACAGGGGATTTTTAGGAACTCTTATTTGAGGCAGGAAACTGACAAGGCATCCATCCTTTCTTGACCAAAGCCTGGCATGAATTTGGGTCTCTCAGTATATTTCCATTTACTGATGAGCAGATCACAGACTAGCCTGTGGGCATGTTTTCAAACTTAATGAAGAAAAGACAGTTTCTGCCACAAGAGCTCTTTATCTAACTGACAGCATCAATCAAGGGCTACTCTGACTCCTCACTGTTCTCAGTAATGAAACCTTTCTCCTAAAAAACGAGAGAGGCTGGGGAGATGAGACAGTGGGCCACGGGAGGGAGGGAAAGAAGAAGACCATAGTTCATCTAAACTGCTTGTCCTTGCCTCACATGGGCCTTGGTGAAGGCATGCGGGAGCCCAGCAGGGTGAGGTTTGGTGGCATCCGGAAGGTCATGGAAGTCTTCCTCTGGGAGAAATGATGTTGTGGCTGCTGCTTTAAACTTGGAGGTGGTTCTTTTCATCCCCTGAGGTGGAGAGCTAGCAACTAGGAGATTCTCCTTCCAGAAGTTTACCATCCTTTCCATTTAGGACACAAAAAGTAAAGTTTCTATTCTATTCAGAGATCTGAGGCTTGTCTTGAGGTTGGATATTTCAATGGGTTTCAAACCTGCCTTTTGCTGGGAAACACTTTTTTTTTTCTCCCCAAAGGAAAACTGCTGCCTCTGCAAGAGCCCCACAGGCAAACGCATCAAAATGAGAAATAAGGATTTGGTGGTTTGGGATGGAATGAAGTGGAGGCAGGTATATGCTGGGGTCCAAGCCCAGTGGCCATGTAGATGCTCCTGAAAACTAGGTTTCTGAGAAGCTCTGAAAACCATGAATCTAGTTCATTGCAGAGAGGTCATGAGATTGGTTAAGGGCAAACTTATAATTCCTGGTGGAACCGGTCTTCTGATTTCTTCTCTCTCCTTAAGATGGGGCATCTGCTTTGTGCCCGGCATCCTGATGTGCAGTGATTCAGAGGGAGGGGGAGGGGCGGGGAGTGTGGGAGAACAGGCTGTGCGTGCATCTGTGGAGCTCCTGGCCATCCTTGAGAAGGTGTAGCCTTATAGGTTCCCAGGACATCCCTATATTCCTTTCCCTTGCTTCTCCAGCAATAATGTTGTTTTCTCCCTGAAAGAACTCAGAGGGTTTCATAACTTTTTCTTTCTAGGAGTAATAATTTGCTCACATTGGCTAGAAAACTACAAGTTATCCTTGTTATCTCCACCTCCCTCATCTCCCATAATCAGCCCATCATCTAGATCTGTTGGATTACCTCCCAAATAATCTGAGTCAGTCTATTTGGCTCTGTCTTCAATCAGGTACCCTAATCCAAACCACCATAACCTTGTTGGAGCTGGCAACCATCTCCTTGCTGGCTCTCACTGTTCATTCTGATCTCATTCAAATTCATTCTTCACATGCAAACCAGCATGGTATTTTTGAGCTGCAGCTCTGATATGTCACTTCCTCTACACGTCAGAAACTCAGTGGCTGCCCGTTGGTTTAGGCTAAAGAACTCAGTCCTTAAGATACTCCATGTACTGCATGGTCAGGGTCCTGGGTGTCTCCAGCTTTATTCTCACATCTCCTTCTCTCTCTGCCCTCCATCCACACCAACATCCTTGTCGTGCCCTCTCCTGCCGCAGAGACTTGCATATGCTGTTTTCTCTACTTGGAACTCTCTCCTTCCCCCATTCACCTAGCTCGCTCCTCCTCAACATCAGCTCTCTGTCCGCTTATCAGGGACTCCTCCCCCTCCCCCGACTCAGTTATATTCCCTTGTTGTAAGCTCTCATTGCCTCATGTGCTTCTCCTGTGTAGCAATTTCGCAGTAGTAATTTCACATTTACTTGTGTGTTTGTGTGCTCAGTGTCTAACTTTCTTGTAGGACTGTCAGCTCCATGGGATGGGAACCATGTTTGTTTTAGCCCTAGCATGGTGCCCTTCATAGAGCAGGGGCTCAATAAATAGTTCATGAATGAATAAGTGACTGAATGAATAGACAAATGAATGAAGTGAATAAGCTGACTTTTGGAATAGAAGGTCTTTGCTGAATTGCTTTTTGAGTAATGGAAGTTTTTGCTTCTGGGACAAGATGCTTTTGGAACCCCTGTTTTGATATTACCCTCTTTCCCCTCATTGTGAAAAGCACCTAGAACAAGCCTCTGGGGTCCTTGACACCACCACCTACCTCAGGAGGAAGTGGGATGGGGCTCCTTCCCTTGAGCCACTGGAAACATGGACTTTCCTCTGAATTTCTCGGAGGACAGCTCATCCTTCCTCCATCTGCCAAATGAGGAGATTGGCCAGGAAGGACTCTCAGCCTCACCACACAGGCAAGAGTAAGAGCACAAAGTCATCACTCTGATGGGGATGGGAGCATGGGAATGACATAAGTAAGTCACAAGCTGTGTCTTCCAACTGGATGGGCCTGAGTTTAGCACTCCTCTGCTCTCCCCATGGTCTGGCATAAACATAAGTCTCCTGACCATTTGCCTGTATCCTTTTCCATCCCCTTATCCTGTGCTGCTCTGGTCAGCGGTTGATACCTCACTTCTTATCCTTTTCTCAGCTGCTGCACCTATGACAGATGATTTTACATCCTCAAAATACTCCCAAAACACACATTCAAATTTTGAGCACCTCCCCAAGAACTTCATGGGGAAGGTACAGCCTAATAATAACAAATAACTGCCACTTATCTCCATGGTGTATCAGTAGCCAGCAACACAGATCAGATGGTCTTCAGATCTGGCCATTTCCAGACACTAGCTGTATTTTCTTGCTTTCTTTATCACTCAAATTTAAATGCTTTGAGTGAGAAAAATAACTAGAGTTTGTTTAAATATGTTAAAGAAATTTTTTATCTTAGAACTTTGTTGCTAGTAGTAAATTACTGTGATCTCCCTCCCCACAGGTGGTTAAGACACACTGGCAAGGACGTAGACTCATGGTGAAGAGCCCAATGAAGGTCTCTCAAGGTCATGTTCAGTCTCTCAGTGAAAGGCGTCTTCTCAGAATACCTAGATATTCATAGTCTCCTGGGATAACTGGGGCATTAGTAGTTGCCAGTGACTATGGATCTTACTTGGAGTGGGCAGACATTCTTATTCAGCCTTCTTGAGCCATGCTCTGGTGAAAGGGGTCACTTACTGAAATCGAACTCTGATCCTCCAGGGCTGGCAGCAGAAAGGCAATAATGATGTGGTGGTGGACTGATCTTGAATTTAGTCCCCTCAGAGCCAAATTCCCATTGCAGATTTCACTCGTCCGTGCTGCTCCTGCATGGAGGATATCGGTAGATGAGATTAGCTTCATCAAACTCAGTCCAACTCTTTTTTATACTCCCTCCTTCAGCATGCACTTATATCACCTGGCAGAGCCCTCTTGCTTCAGCCTTTCTGGCGCCCGATCCCTTGTGAGCTACTGTAAGAACAAGAACACTCACTCTCATGGGGGGGGGGTGGGCACTACACTTTCTCTACAGCCTCCATCCCAGCTGGAAGAAGAGCAAATGCTACCTCCTCTTGCATTTCTTATCCTCTCCCTTCCAAGGCCAGGACATGTCTCAGAGCCTGGCAGGACTGAGCCTGCGGCTGTGCTGAGGAAGAACAGCAGCCTTGGCTTTTGAGGGGGTGGAGTGTAGGACTCTCTGTGATTCCACCAGCTCAGTATCTTCTCTGGCTTTACAAGTACTTGTTCCCCCCTCCCACTTCCCTCACCCCTGAACTATAGCCAAGGAAGTCCCCACGGGCCCAGACTCTTAGGATTTATGGAGACAATGACTCTGTGTCCTCTGAGTCTTCAGCAAGGCTTGGAGCTTTGATGTCTGTCAGCTTTGGTTGTGGTTGGTGGGTGGCGGGAAGAAGCGCTGCCGGAACGTCTCTACCCCGTCATTCTTGCCCCACTGATCCCCAGAGCAGCAAAGAAAAATTCCAGCTTTGAAGATGGGCCCTGGTCAGTTACGAATCCTGCAAACAGGTGCTTCTGGCCATCAAAGTCTTGAAGCAGTTAAACTTACTTTCACCTTTGTAGCAGTTCCCTTAAAAGAAAATAGAGAGATCTTCAAAAGGTGGAAGGGGTGGCAGGCCAGAAACGTAAAGTGTGTGCAATCACTCAGATACAAGTGGCACCACGAAAAATTGCCTTCATATATCAGCTTATGGTTTACACACTCTGGCAGAAAGGACACTAAAAGGTCAGTGGAAAAAAAATTTATATGTCAGGCCTGGAGCTGTGACTCCAAAGGTGGTGAGAAGACACGATCTGGGAAGGGTTCTAGAGGGACCGGCTAAGTGCTTGATGTGGCAGGATTCTTTTTTCCACTCTTTATTTTGTTTTATTTTTAAGGAAGTTGCTTGCAAACGTCAGCAGAGAAGCTAAGGTATAGACTTGGAGTAACCTCTTGCTGCGACCCCCGGTGACAAGACGGATAGTTCCATTCATCTATGGGTGAGCAGCAGAGGCTCCCTGCATTTTTTTTCCTTTTTGCTTGGGTTCAGGATATATTTGTTTGCAGAGAGGGATGTCACGCTTGTGAATGCACTGCTCAGTCATGTGCCGGGGGTGAAATGAGAGGAGGGGAGAAGAGAAGAGACAGGAGGGAGGGAAGGGGTGAGGGGTGGGTGTAGGGAAAGGGCAAGCTATACTCTGAGGGCTTTAAGTGATGCCAGCTTGGATCCAGAAACAAATCTTCAACCAAATGCTAATGGAGAATGTGCCTTCCAACCAGAAGGATCAGCAAATATGCTGTAAATTAATAATGCACCCTTTTAGTAGCAATTGCCTTGTGAAAAAGTCTGGGGGAGGATTACTTATCCACCCCACATCCATCCCACCTCCCATAAGAGAAGGAACTAGAGCATCGTAGGTCTCTTGGAGTTTTGTTTAAGACTGACCCTCCCTCCCCCCTTACTTTATTAACCGTGTAACATTTTCAGGTTGTTTTTCCCTCTGTCTCCTCCAGCAAGTCTCTATTGATCACTGTTTACAGTTATAATCCCTTTCAAATTTATCATCCATGACTAACACCACATGTATTGATTAGTGTTGACGGATGTCCCTCTACAGTACAGAACCACCGTGATCCCAGCCAGAGATACAGGAGAGATGCAGAGAGACAGAAGTATACATTTCCCCTTCTCCTAAATTTTCTTTTGGTAGTTTTCTGCTCCCCCTTTTGTTCATAGCTTAGATGACTTCTTTCCTACCTATGCGAGAAATTGCTTTGTATATTTTAACGGTAATTTTCTTATTTCCACCAAAGCCTGTTGGGAGGGAAAGAAAGTAGCCATGCTGCTCCTGGGTGGTTACTAGGGGGTGGGGGTCGCTGACAGGTCCTGAAGGAGGTCAGATTTATGAGGGGCAGCCACATGCCTTAACCTAAAGCCTCAGGTACCAAAGATATAAAGGCTAGTTTTTTAGGGACCAATTAGATGTCACTTGAGACTAAAGACAAAGTATCCAAAATCTGGACTATAAATGGAGTAATTTGTCAATAGCGCAATTTTTTGGCCTCTTTTTTGCTTCCTCTCTGTGACATCCTCTTTGCCTGTCACTGGGCAATGGTGAGTGATGGCCTGGTTGGGAAGCTGTGTACTCATTGTCTTGTATGAGCATGTGTCCATGTGTCCAGGGCTTCCTGCCTTGGAATGTTCTGCATGTGCATATGAGGTACCCACCCCACCTGTCCACCTGGCTGGTGGAGTTGTGGAGGGGTCTGGCCACTCATGGGTGAGCCAGCATGAAGGTCCTGAGCTCAGCTGCCTTCTGTGCAGTGGGAATAACAGTACTTTTCTTGCCCATCAAACAAGGAGACCGGGGCGGGCGGGTAGTAATAGCCATGAGAGTGCTTCAAAGAATCAGAGAGCCACACAAACCAGGAAGCCTTCTCCTCACTCTCTGTGGGTCTCAGTCTCTCTTTGTCACACTCCCAAGAAGGTTTTATTACCCTGTAAGGTGTTTCTTCTACTCCAGGGAACTTTAGAAAAGGACCCAAGGACTAGGCTTGAAAATAGAAGAAAAGAAGTATAGAATTCATATGGAATTTAGTGGTTTCATAGCTTAACCCTTTCATTTGACTTGTGAGGAAACTGATGAAGCCTAAACTTTTGGAATAATATATTCAATGTCCCACAGTGTGTGAGTTGTAAGCCTAGAAAGAGAAGTCAGTTTTTTGATTCTTAAGCAAGTATATTTCCTCCTCTTCCCTCCCCCTCACACCACCTCTCCAGCTCTCTCCTCCCCTCCCTGTCCCTCCTCTCCCTCCTTAACCCTCCCCTCTCACCTCCTTCTCCTCTCCAACCCCTCAGCAGCATTCCAGATCTGAGCTAGAGAGTCAGCCCCTTTTGTTCTTGAAGCTCACTTTCACTTTGGAAAACAGAATCATCATCTAAGAGACCCTAGAGTTTCCTCACTACAGAAAATTCACATTAAAAAAGTTAATTTTCTTTCCAAAGGGAAAAAGGGAGGACCTATCAACTCCTAGGGGAGGGCACATCTACCTACGGAGTGTGCCGGTCTGTCATGCTATAGCGCTTTTGAACAGCTATTTAGTTGATTCATATGTAAATGGTATTTTGTCCTCCCTCATTGCCTCAGCCCCCACTATTGACAATAATTTGATGGGATGTTTTTTGCCTCTTAACTGATCTTTTTTCCAAGTTTTCATGGCCTGTTTGTAATAGTGTTTTTGGTTCTTTGCACTACTTTAAATTAAGTTTCTCATGTGGGTCTTATTATACCTGAATACTGCTCAGCTACTTGATGGCATAGTTGTAAATTCTCAATAAAAAGATCTTTAATAATCAACTGGCATTTATTTAATATACCACCCATCTTATTAAATCTAACTCCTTAGATTTAATAGGACAGTCTATTGTATCTTTGCATCGGAATAGTGATGCTACAGTTATGCTTGAGAAGGCACTTTCATTATAAACTCCTGTTTTTAGGCACTTATAATTTTCTCAAATAGCACATTTATTTCAATGTGCAATCGTTTTCTGTTCTCTTCTCCCTCCCTCTCTCCATTTGTACCACTTTTCTCATTTTTTAAAAGTCTAATAAGGAAATATATCTCAAACTTTAGAGAGAAGAGCTGTGTCATTGGCTGAGAATAGCTGAGCAAATCTGTCAGGCTCTTGAAATCCAGATTCTTGTTTGGTGTCTTCAGTCAACTTGATGCAAATGTTGGTGAAGGAGGCTGCTGGGGCCCCAGGATTGTGCTCCCGTAATGTGGGAAATGTTCTCCCAAATGCCTTCAAGTATATATATATTTTTTCTTTTCAGAGTTTAAATGTTCTTCAGCTTTTGCTAGTGGTAGGAAACTGAGGAACTGAGCAGACAGGAAACAGACCAGAATGGACTAGGATGGAGACAGACCTTCCAACTCCTCACCTGGTGCTTTCCCTCTCCAGCCCACTCCTGGGGTGGAGAGTGTGGGCTGTGCTCCACTGTCTGGTGCTTTGCTCCCTCTTTGCCTGGTTAACAACATCATCCTTCAGATCTCAGCACAAGCCTCACTTCCTCAAGGATGCCTGTCGTAACCATGTAGACTGAGTCTGGTTCCCTTGTTTTATATCTTGTAGAATTAGAATGAGGCTCCCTTACTTTAGAACACATGTCTCACTTCCATTTATTATGCTCAATGGTGCACTGGAGTGGGCTCATGCGGTCCTATGAGAGCTCACTGTGTACATCTCTCTGCAGCTCCACATTCCATCACATTACTGTGATAGCCTGAAACCAGTCACGGTGGAAGTTTGAATGGGCAGATGCTACAGTCAGAGCTCACTCTCCCCACCAACTCGCCACCAGAGAGCTAGTTTTGAAATATTCTCTAGCATACCACTTACAGGAAGATTTGTAAAAACCTGTCCTCTCCACTAAAGTATGAACTCCATGAGAACAGGGACTTTGTCTATTTTGGTCTAAGTCATATTCCTGTCAGTGTCTGGCACGTCCTAAGTACTGAGTTCATGAAGAGGTTTGGGAATAGACAGAATCTTACTTAAGCAAAGAGCCTGGACCATTCATAGGATCTTAATCTCACAAGATCAGGGTTCTCCATGATTTACCGCTAGGAGTAATTCATCCTGCGTCAGAATCTAGCTTCCTAAGGAAAGGAAGATTCTTAGCTGTTCAGTTGGTCCCATTGGTGAAATGATTCATCAAGAAGCACTTGAAACTGTTTAGCTGAGTATAGCAAGGATGATTCTGCTTAGGCATAGGAAAAGGCTGGATGATGTTCCCTGTCTCTTTTGAATTTATTTTATTAAAAAATTTCTTGTGTTCTGTTGGATAACTACTTCCATGGGTTTCATGTTCCTGATTATGAGAGGATGGGACATTTTCCTTCTACCTCCTCACCATGCTCCTGCTTAGGCAGTCACTGTCTTTTCAGGAGCTTCTGTTTTTTGGTGAAAAGGCATCTGAACATGAGGCCAGAGAGATGAGAGTTCATATTTTGGCTCTGCCATAGTTTGTGGCTTTGGAAAATAATTTCATTCTTAGAACTTCAGTATCATCATGGCTAAAGTATAATACATTATAAAATCATTACATTACATGAAAAATATGTGAAGTTGCTGACAAATATAAAGATTATTATTAGTGTGTAAACTTTTTCATCATTTCCCTTACATCTGGATTTTGACTTTGTTGTTGTAGTTGAAGGATGGATGACAGAGAGCTTAGAAATACAGAGGGATGGCACAAATTGCTTGGTTGGGATAAGGGAAACTTATTAATATTATTGATTAATTTAAAACATTTCCTGTCAAGAGTCTTGCTTTCTGTAACGGAGGGCTTAGTAATTTGGCCATCCATCCCACTGAGAACAACTAGAAAATTTGGAAAGGCATGGTGGAACTAGTAAGACAGTGCAAACTAGTAGAGCCAAGATCTGGGAGAGTAATGAAAACTGGATAGTTAAGCCCAGAATTTGGAGCAATATTCCTTAGTGGCAACTGCAGGAATCCTGGAGGAGGTTATCTGGAAGATGAAAATAGGAGTTCAGGGACTGCAAAGGAAAGAGAACCCTGGAGAAACATGATAATTTCAGTTGGGGTAAACTGATTTTATACTTATTTACAGAGACTGAAGCCCAGCTTCAAATAGTCTTAACCTCCTATTGGAATAAGGTGACCTGGGATGCTGGTGCTCCTAGCCATCTTTCAAAAGCATATGTAAATCCTCTGTGGAGGACAACTTTATACTCCTGATTCTGAAATTACTACAATGATTTTCTATACACAGTGTTCTGCACTCAAGCAAAAATAACCAAGTACATAAAAATGTTAAATAATGTGATAAAAATTTAAGAGAAACAATATATAATAAAAACAGACCATGGAGAATCCAGATAATGGAGTTATCAGACAATATATCAACCACGATATATTGATATGTTCAATGAAATGAAAGGAAAGATTGAGAATTTGGGGTATAAATCACTCCAATAAATACATAAATATTCTAGAACTTACAATATAATGGAAAGTAAGAACTCAGTGGATGGAGTAACAGTGAATAGACACAGCTGAAAAGAATAAATAAATTGTAACAGAGCAAAAGAAAATATTAAAAATGAAACTTTGAGTATAAAAGAAGGAAATAGGGAAAAGAAAAAAAAAAAAGCCAAGAAATAGAAAAGTCCTAAAGTGTATAATTGGAAGCCCAGCAGGATAGGAGAGAAAGGATTGGGTAAAAGCAGTGTTCTAAGAAACAATGACTGAGAATTTCTCAAAACTTATGAAAGATGTCAAGCCATATGTTAAAGAAGCACTCTGAACCTGAAGTAGAATAAACATAGTAAAATTGTATGCAGTACTAAACTGCTGAAAACAAAGACAGTGAGAAAATCTTAGGAGTAGCCAAAGATAAAGGAGAGTCAAGGGCAGCAATTGTCTTTTCAGCAGAGTGACAGTGGAAGCCAGCAGTTGATGAATGGTATATTAAAAGCACTGAAAAAAAGGTGGCAACTTATAATTTTATATCCAGTGAGAACATCCTAAAAAATGAAGGCAAAATTGGAATATTTTCAGATAAACAAAAATCGAGAGGATGTGTCACCGGCAGATCTATACTAAAGGGAAGTATAAAGGGTATTCTTCAATAATTTCAAACTGAAGGTTGAGAATGTAGGAGAAACAAAAGGGCTAAATATGTGAATACATCTAAATAAATATTAACTATAAAATAATAATGTCATGTGGGAAGAATAAATGTTCAGAATTAAAATACACTATAACGATAGCATATAAGTTGGGGGTAGGAGATGAATGGATCTAAAGTGTTTTGGGCCACTTGAATTACTCAGGAAAAAGTGAAAGCCTGAATTTAAGTTAGACTTCATTAAGTCAAGAGTATATATTTTTATCTCTAGGTAGCTACTAAATAAAATACATACACTTATACTAAAAATGCATTAACAGTATGATAGAAGAAGTATGAAATAAATAAATATACTCAATCAATCCAAAAGAAAGTGAGAAATTATAGAGAAAAAACATATAAAAACAGAACAATTGTTGGAAGTGGTAAGTAGGAAGGTAACAGATCTAAAATCAAATGTATAAGTAATTATACTAAGTGTATACAGATTGAACACACCAATTGAAAAAGAGTAAGTTGTCAGACTAAATAAAAAAAACAACCCAATTATGTGCTGCTTGTGGAGACAAAACATAGATATATGGATACAGAGAGGGTGAAAATAAAAGAATATGAAGATACCTGTCAAAAGAAAGCTGATATATCTGTATTAATATTAAAGGAGACTTTAAGACAGAACGTGTTACTAGAGATGAAAATGGACATACTCATAATGACACAAGGGCTAATTCACTGGAAGATGTAACAGGTGCAAATGTATATATGTGTGTGTGTGTGTGTGTGTATATATATATATATATATATAGTCACTTAGTAGACAGCCCCAAAATGTAGAAAACAATTCAAAGAAGATCCAAAGGAGAAATTAATAATCACAGTAGGAAAATTTAACATACTGAGAGGGGTCTCAGTAACTGGATGATAAGAAAAATATTACATATCAAACTTTTGTGAAGCAGCTAAAGGTCTAATTTGAGAAAAATATACAACAACAAATCCTTATAGGAAAAGAAAAAAAGTTGAAAATCAGCAATCTGAATACTCATATCAAAATTAGAAAAAAATAGCAAATTAAACCCAAAAAAGGAGAAAGAAAACAATAAAGACCAAAGAAATAGTCAAATGGGATGCAAATATATAATAAAGAAATTCAAAAAGCCAAAATTTAGTTGTCTGAAAGATTGAAAACTGATAAATCACAAGTCAGACTGATTAAGGGAAAAAAAAAAGAGTAGGCACAGATGACCAGTATCAGGAATGAACAGGAATTTAATACAGATACCATAGATATTAAAATAATTATCAGGAAGAAATTAGGGGAAATTTTATGCCAAAATTTTTGAAATTTAAATGAATTGGATAAATTCTGAGGAAAATATAATTTATTAGAATTATAAGAAATATATCAATTAAGGGAGTTTAATTTATACTTAAAATTTTTCCACAAAGAAGTTTTTATACCCACATGGCCTTATAAATTACTTGAATTCTTTTAAAGTTTTGAAGTTTGTTTGATAGCCCAGAATATGGTCTATCTTAGTAAATTTTTCCTGTGCTTTTTTTTTAATGGTAAAAGATACGTAACAAAAATTTCCATCTAAACCACTTCTAAGTGTACAATCTAGTACTGTTAAATATATTCACATTGTTGTGCACAGATCTCCAGAACTTTTTTGACTTGCAAATCTGAAACTGTATACCCATTAAACAATTCCTTATTTCCTCTTCCTGGCCCTGGCAACTACCATTCTGTTTTCTGTTTCCACCAATTTGACTACTTGAGATACCTCATATAAGTGAAACCACATAGTATTTGTCATTTTGTGACTGGTTTATTTCACTTAACATAATGTCGTCAAGGTTTATCCATATTGTAGCATGTGTCAGAATTTCCTTCCTTTTTTAAAGGTGAATAATATTCCATTCTATGTACCGCATTTTATTTATCATTCTTCTGTCAGTGGGCGCTTGAGTTACTTCTACCTCTTGGCTGTTGTGAATAGTGCTGCTTTGACCATGGATATACAAATATCTCTTTGACCTTACTGTTCAATTCTGTTACTAGGTGGACTGTTATATATATACGAATTAGGTCAAATTGGTTGATTATGTTGTTCTGTTCTTCTTTATTCTTACTAATTTTCTCTCTGCCTTTTCTGTCAGTTATTGATAAAAGGGGGTTAAATTTTTGACAATAATTGTTATTTTATCTATTTCTCCTTTCACCTATTAATTTTGCTTTAAGTATTTTTAAGTTCTGCTTTTAAGTTCATGGATGTTGAAGATAATTATGTTCCTTATTTACCCCATTTATCATTATGAAATGACCCTCTTAATCTGTGATAACATTCTTTTCCCTGAAATCCACATTGTTTGATATTAATGTAGCTACTCCCTACTTTCTTTTAACCAGTATTAGCACAGCTTATCTTTTCTCACTTTTTCTTTTTAATATATTTGTGTCTTTATATTTAAAGTGAGTTTCTTGTAGTCGGGTCATAGTTGAGAACGAATGCTGAGCAAGGGGTGAGGATATGGAGCAAAAAATAAAGTGAAGAAGGGTTTTCCATTAATTTAGAAGTATCTAAACCACCCTTTTGGAGTGAAACTGTTCCATAACATCAGGTTTAGGGAAAGAGAAAGTGGCCAGATTAAGGGACTCTAAATGGTGAGGGATAGAGACTGGATTCAGGAGAAAAGGAAAAAATATACATATAATCCACAAATATAAATCTAATCCTGTTTCCAGATTGAAACTGGAATTGAGCCATTTGTACCTCAGCTGTTTCAGCATGAAGGATGCTAATCTTTGCTCCTCTACCATTTCGGAATCTACCCTGTCTTGAGTGCATTAAAGCTCCACTCCAGAGCTTATGTGTCAGCTGGAAAGTAGTAGACATTTTTGGCAGAACAGCAGACTAAACAGCCTGACCAACATCTCTTGATTGGAATAAAAAATGTGACATGAAATGGAAACAATACTTACTTGTAATGTTTTTCAGAGATGAAAGGAAGGAATATGCAGAGACCGAGTAGAAGGGAGAATAAGAAATATGACAAGTAAATTAGTACCAATACTGACTTATGCCCTAAGAGTTGATGCTGAAACCTGATGACACTGAATTCTGACTCAGTGGTGAAAAGGAGGCATGAAAAGATGGATACAAAACCTCCCCAGTGTAGGAAATCTGTCAATGTTCCCAATATACATGTAGAACCCCAAAGGGTTGCATTATAAATATAAAGGAGAATAAGAAAAAAAAAACAATGCAAAAGAATATAGCAAGGATAGAAATTTACCTTTGTTGCTGAGCAAAGGGGGAAAAGTATTCCCTGAGAATTATAATCAATACCTTGCTCTCATGTGAGTTTGAGGTCAGAATTCATGTTAACTGTATAACCTAACAAAAATAATTGAAAATGGTTCTGGGCTTATTAGAAGCTGGGTTGCTTTCCTTTTTCCTTGGAATTTGTAAAGCAACTACAACTCATGCCTAAAAACTCCAAAAGATGAAATTGCAAAGCAAATTAACAGCTTAGTCAAAACCTATAAAACACACAGGGAAATAAGATACCATGGATAAAGGCTGGTGGAAATAACTGAAAACAGAATCAGACTTTTAAAAATAATTTAGTTATTATAATTATTGGATACATAATTTAAATGAAAATGTTCAATATATTTAAAGAAATGAAATCCTGAAAATATGAGAAATAAGAAACTATAAAGAATGACCAGAATGATTTAAATAAAATAATCAAATTGAATTTCTAGAGAAAAGTAATTTGATAATTGAAATTAAAAACTCACTGGAGATATTAAAGAGCGAGGTAGAGCTAAAAAGAGATTTAGTGAACCAGAAGGGGTATTGGTGACAATAATAATAATAGACTTGAACTAGAGGCCTGACAAAGACATGGGATTAAGAGATGTGGAGGACAGAGTTAGAAAGTCTCACATGTATCTGATTAAAGACCCAGATAGTTATTACAGGAAGCATGGAAAAGAATCAATCTATGACGTGGATAATTATTAAGAGCTTTTCTGAATTATGTAGCTCAAATCCTCAGAACCAGGCAGCCCAACAAATGTCAAACAGGATAAAAATAAACCCATACCTAGACAGAAAAATTGCAGAACCTCAAAGACAAAGACAAGATCTTAAAAACAGCCAGAGAGAAATGGCATTACCTACAAAAGATGGTATTCAGATTTTTCAACAGCAACAACAGAATATAGTGGAGTAACATATAGTCTATGCACTGAAGGAAAATAACTCCAATTTTGAGCTGTATGTTGAGAAGACCTTGAGAAATAGAGCCTAAATAAGGACATTTTCAGCCAAATATAACTAAACAACAAACATCCTCAGGCTATCCTAAAGGATCAACTTCAGGTAAAAGGAAAATGATCACAGATGGAAGTCCCTGAGTGAAGGAAGGAAGAAATTATAAGCAAAGGGAGTGGTGTCTGGGTGGGTACCACTAAGCAAACACTGGCTGTATAGAAATAAGAAGTGGGATGGGGAATCAAAGTAAAATGTTCTAGGTTCTTGTAATTTTGGGGAAGAGGGCAACAATATTAGTTAAGTTTGGATTTACATAATCTTACTGTGTAAATTATTTAATAACATAATTTACATCTGCATGTTAAAACTGCTAGGGCTACCACAGAGGAAATGTAGAGCATATAGCATAACTTCCAAACAAATGGGAGAAACAGAATGAGAAAAAGAGATTAATGTAAAAACATGGAATAGAAGACATTTTAAAAAGAGAAACAGAAAATAGCAGAGAAATAGAAAATACACCATAAGATGGTAGAAATAAATCTAATTATAACAGTAATCATTATGAATATAAGTAAGACAAACTCTCCAATCACAAAACAAAGGTTTCAGAATGTATTACAAAATTAAGTTAAATGCTGTTTATAAAATATATACTTAAGATACACCTTAAAACATAAGGACACAGAAAAATTCAAAGACAAAGGATAGAAAAAGATTCCCCATGCATATTCTAATGAAAGTAAATCTGAGATTGTTATGTTAACTTCAGATAGAAATGTTACTGAAGATAAAGTTATCATGTAATGATGAATATTCAGATTGCTAGGAAGATACTACAATTCAAAAATGTACCATAGCTTTATAATTTATGCATTAAAAACAGGCTATTAGGTGAAGTAGACAAATCTATCATAGCATTTGGGATCTTACTATACTTCTCTTAGCAACTGGTAAAATGAGGAGCGGTAGTATTATTAAGGCTATGGAAGACCTAAACAACACAATTAATGAATTTGATTTAATGGACACGTGTAGACCACTGCAGCCAACAACTGCAGTGCACACACTCTTTCAAGGACACATGACACGTGTGATCATCCTCCACTTACTAAGCCACACAGCAGGTCTCAGCCAATCTCCAGGGGTCATTAGTACACAGACCACATCCTCTGACCACAAGGCAATTACATTATAAAACAATAACATTAACTAGATAAAGGCCATATGTTTGGAAATTAAGAAATATGCATCCAAGTAAGTCATATGTCAAGGGGGAATTGCATGATGGAAGAACTGCATGACAGTAATAGTTTATGTATCAAAACTATAGGGTGTAGCTAATGAAGTACTTAGAAATCTATAAACTTAAATATTTATATCATAAAATAAGAAAAACTCAAAACAAATGAACTAAGCATCCAGTTCTACAGGTCAGAAAAGCAGAGCAGCACAACCTCCTCTCCCCCAAAAACAGAAGGAAAGAAGTAATAAAGATTGAAATGAATAGAATGGAAGACAAACACACAATAGAGAAGATAAACAAAGTCAACAGCTGTTTTTTGAAAGCATTAGCAATATAGTATCTCTGGAAGGATTAATCCATAATCAAAAAGAAGGCAAACACAATTAGGAACAAAAGAGGGGACAACTACAAATGCTTTAGAGATAAAAAGATGACTCCTGTTGGGATATCTCTTATGAGATTGCCACAGAAAGGCAATTCAGCATTCAGTGTTTAACTATCATTGTGTTAAATGTAGGATCTCAAGTGGGAGATGCTGCAGGGAAAATGATGAGTGAACCCCAGGGGGAGAAAGTAGTCAGTGCAGATGGGTTATCTGAGATTCCAGATGACCTAAAGTAGGACTCGAAGGTTTCCGTGACACATGTTGACTGAGAGCTTGCTGAGAAGCAGTCGGGATGGCGTAAGCAAAAGGTACAGTGATAAGCTTGGGAAACCAAGTAAATGGGGAACTAGAAGAGACTCTGGTTTCACAGGAATGAGGTGCAAGGGCTGCGCATAGAAGAGGTAAAGGGTGGAAAGACTGGGTAAAAGGTTAAAATTCAGACTTCTGTCCAGAGCTTGGGGAATCTCGAGCTCTTCCCAGCAGCTCTCTGTCCTGGGATCTTGGCTCCAAGCTGCTCCTGCTGGGCCCCCAACTGTCCTCTTGGTATTTTTTCTTGGACTGTCACCCCTGTTATGTCACTGCTCACAGGGAGAGCCTCTGAATGTGGGAGCATAAATAGCTATTCTCACTTCCAGTGGTGTGGGAAATCTGAATTGTCCTCTGCCTAATTTCAAGCCCTAAAAATAATTCCTTGACTATCTTTACTTCCTTTCTTTATTCTTTCCATTCTTGTATCGTTTTCTCCTCCCTTTTCCCAAGCTTCCTCTTTCTATCCTTCTCTCTCCCTTCCATCCTTCCTCCCTTCCTCTTTGCCTCACTCTTTCCCTTACACCACAAACATCGTTGAGTCCTTACTATGGTGTAGACCAGGGATCAGCAGATTTTTTTTGTAAGAGGCCAGGTAGTAAATATTTTCAGCTTTGGGGGGCCATATGGTCTCTGTCACAACTACTCAACTCTGGGTTATGTTGTGAAAGCGGCCATAGACAACACATAAACAAATGGGCATGTCTGTGTTCCAGTAAAATTTATGGACACTGAAATTTGAATTTCATGTCATTTTCACAGGTCACAAGACGTTATTCTTCTTTTGATTCTTTCTAACCACTTAGAATTGTAAACAACATTCTTAGATTGTGGGCCATCCAGACAGGCAGTGGGCCTGCCGGCCATAGTTTACTGACCCCTGGTGTAGAATCCTAGAAAAAATACAAAGTTTAAATGCCAGTCCTGTCTTCCCGCATCCCTGTTGCTATGGCACAAGTCTGTGAACCCTTAAGTGCATGACTGATATACGACAGCATGAGCACAGGTTAGAAGGAAGTGTCAGGAGTAATGACGGAAAAGGGGAGACTGCCCCCGGGGAAGGTGGCGTTTGTACTGCTCCTCGAAGGATGAGTGGGGTCCAGAGCTCTTATAATTTGATGACCCTGATGGTGACTCCCAATTCTCATTTCATTTCCGAACTTAAAACCTCAGTCACAGCCTCTCTCTCCTGACTTTGAAAGACATTGGACTTTCTCAACAGGCAATAAATTCGGCTACAACCCAGATTCCTTCCCCTCAAACGCTCCTCCTTACCTGTGATTGGAACCCTTGAGGGATGTGTGTGAGCTAGCTGTGCTGTCGGGGATCTGAGCTAAGGAAGCAGAAAGCCAGCTGAGTTCTGCCCTCACAAAACTTGGCTCAGGCAAGCAGTTCTCAGAGCCAGGGTTTCATGAGTAGGAAGAGTAAGTACCTGCTTCAAGCTTCTTGTCAGGACCCCGTCTAAGAAATCCATTTAGATGGCCCCTCTGGACCTGCCACACAGTCCTTTACATTTGGACATGACCCAGCTAGAGTACCAAAAAGTGGGCTCTGCTTTTTCAGCTTCAATTTTCCAGTACTTTTCCCTCCCTCGTTTCCTCCCTCCCTCCCTCCTTCCCTTCTCTTCTTCCTTCAAGCCTTAGCAAAAGGCCAAGGTACTGAAATATGAATTGATTGTGCAAAACAAACTAAAATTTGCCTGGGGCACTATACAGATTTTTCATTTATTTCCCTTAACATCTTCCAGTCCTTGAGTGTGTGTTTAAAGGATAGGAGTCCTAATTTATCACAGGGATCATAAAGAGATGCTGTGGCTTTTGTCTTTGAAATTCTAATGATTAGATGGCATTGTTATTTAAAGCTGGGGCCTGAGGGCTGGGGCAGCCCAGAGAAGGACCCTGGCTCCTGCTGGCATTTTTTATGATGAGAGAGCTCCTCTTCACTTCATCTCCCAACACTGTCATGTAGTAAAAAAGAACATTGAACTTGAACCTTAAGAACTGGACTAAGATTCCAGGTTGACTACTTGCTTTGTTTATTACCTTGGGAAAATTTAGTTGACCTCTTAGGAAGTCAGTGACAGTTACCTCTTCTTTAAAATGGAGATAATTGATAATTTTTAGTTTATGGGTTCTTGAGAGGGCACTGTGAGATAACAGATGTAAAAGTGCCTTGAAAAGTATGAAATCGGGGAACCTTTCTACAGTGGTCTCCAGATCACCCAAGACTCTTCTGAGCTCCCAGGGACCTAGATGAAGGTCAAAGAAAGCAAAATTATTCCTTCGACTGGTGTAAGACTCGGCTTAACAATCTCCCCCTTCTTATTTCTCTCAATGGATCTTCCCTTAGTCCATAAATGCCTCCTTTCCCCAGGTACCACACAACTGTTTGGCTATAAGGATTGTGACGTGGTCTTTAACGTGCTAACTCAGAATATGGTGACTTGGCATATTGAATATTTGAAGCTGAAAGAATTTGAGAAATGGCAGGTGCAGAAAGGACTCTCTGACCTCCCCTTTCTCCCCTGAGGCAGGTCCATTATGAGAGCAGTGCCCTCCCTATACCTAGAGGAAAGGAGCACCCCCTGTTTTTCTGAAGACAGGGGGATATAGGGATGCCCAGAGGAACCCAAACAAATAGGACTTGCTACATTTCTCTTAGTTTTCTACCCTTGACTAACACCTTTTTCTCCTATTACATTTTCCCTTAACTTTCCACTCTTCATCAGGCCTGGTACAAAAATGCTCAGGCTTAACTGCTTTTTCAGGTCTTCAGTTAGTTATGAAGGCTCCTGTGTCACGTGAAATTTCTTTTAAATTAGTATGCTTTTCTCCTTTAATCTGTCTTTGTCAGTTTAATTTTCTGGGTCAGCCAGGGACCCTAAGAGGATGGAGGAAGAGTTTTTCTTCCCTTACACCTGTATATTCCTATATTGCTTCCTTTAAAGGTATTACCAGTTCATTCTGAAACCCTACTCCCTGCCACAGGAGACCCTACTCCCCCGTGGCTATGGAACTTTGGTTCTGCCTTCAGGGCCATCTTCCTCCAAAGACTGTCCTGTAACTTCAGCCTCTTAGGTGACTGTGTGTGTGTACTTGTGTGTACAGAGATTGTAAATGCTTTGAGATAGATGTCATTCAGTGCCTAGCCATTCCTGGGACTACACTTAGTGATTGATAAATAGTTGTTTAATCAAAAGTAAATCAGACCATGTTGATTGCCTGAATATGAGTTTCCCCCGGACCTCTGGAAATCTCCTAGGTTCAGTGGAGGCTCTGCATTTGTTCTCTACAAGACTGGTCTGCAGGAGTTGTTAGCAGGGGCTTAGCATGTTTAAGCTACTATTCAGCTCTTTTTTAAAAATTGAAGTATAATCAATTTACAATGTTGTTTTAGTTTCTGGTATATGCATAGTGATTCAGTTATATATATATTCCTTTTCATCTTCTTTTTCGTTACAGATTATTACAAGATATTGAATGTAGTTCCCTATGCTATACAGCAGGACCTTGTTGTTTATCTATTTCATATATAATAGTTAGTCCTAAACTCCCAATTTATCCCTACCCACCTCCTTTCCCCTGGTAACTGTAAGTTTGTTCTCTATATCTGTGAGTCTATTTCTGCTTTGTAAGTAAGTTCATTTGTGCCATTTTTTTTTTTTAGATTCCACATATAAATGATATCATATGGTATTTTTCCTTCTCTTTCTGGCTTACTTCACTTAGTATAACAATCACCAGTTCCATTCATGTTGCTGCAAATGGCACTATTTTATTATTTTTTATGGCTGAGTAGTATTCCATTGTATAAATATACCACAACTTCTTTATCCAATTATCTGTCAGTGGACATTTAGGTTTCTTCCATGTCTTGCCTATTATATATAGTGCTGATCTGAACATTGGGGTGCATGTATCTTTTCAAATTAGAGTTCCCTCCAAATATGTACCCAGGAGGTGGATTGCTGGACCATATGGTAAGTCTATTTTTAGATTTTTAGGGAATCTCCATACTATTTTTCATAGTGACTGCACCAAACTGCATTCTCTCCAGCAGTGTAGGAGGGTTCCCTTTTCTCCACACCCTCTCTGGCATTTATTGTTTGTTGACTTTTCAATGATAGCCATTCTGACTGGTGTCAGGTGATACCTCATTGTAGTTTTGATTTTCATTTCTCTGATAATTAGTGATATTGAGCACTTTTTCATGTGCCTATTGGAAGTTTGTATTTCATGCTCAACTCTTTCCATAACCACCTGGACAACATGCATGCGGCCCAAGGGAAATCAGGACTGTATTCAGGCTTCCAGTGTGGCCCCTCATCCCCATCTTGGAGCTGACCAGAGATGCCCATCTTCAAATATTTTCTTAGGCATTGAGGTCCTTCAGGGTTCCTCAAATTAGCTGCTATTGATGAATAATTTTGGGTGTTGAATGAAGTGGGTGTTTTCTACAGGTAGATCAGACTGATTTACCCATTCTGGCTACTGAAATAATATTGAATCTCACTCAGGCCATGATACACTTAGCTACTAAGGGGAAGGAGAAGTGGGCACACAGATATTTGATTTTTTCTCTTTGAAGAAATTCTGTTTTTTGGCTGTTCTCACTGGATTAGTGTGTCTTAGGGTCAATTCCCTTTGAGACAGGTCCCTATGCCACAAGGCAGAACTTCTGGGAGCAGCAGAAAACATTGGTCTCTCCTCCTGGAGAAGCTGAGAATGTCTAGTTACTCAACAGTGCTCTTAGAAAGTGACTTGCTACCTGTGTAACATTCACGAGTGCCTTTGTAATTACGTGTACAAAGTCTTTTTTAATCTACCAGTGGTTTTCCTTGCTGGCTCTACATCAAAATCTCCTGGGAGAACTTTTGCAGAAACAAAGATGCCAGCACCATAGCTATATCCCAGAGATTCTGGCCTAATTTGCCTGGGATGGTCTGGACACTGGTTCTCTCGAAAATGCTCCCCAAATGATTTTAAATTGCGCGGACTGGGAACCACTGCTTTAGATCAGGGGTCAGCAAACATTTTCTGTAACGGGCCAGATAGTGAATATTTTAGGTTTTGCAGGCCATGCAATTCTGTGACAGTTACTCAACTCTGTCATGGCAGTGGCAGAACATCCATTGATGGGTATGGCTGTGTTCCAATAAAACTTTATTTACCAAAAAAAGCAGTGGGCCACATTTGGCCAGGAAACTGCAGTTTGCTGGCTCCTGCTCTAGAGTCTGGACTATTATATTTATGAAGACAAGGTACTGTGCTTATGAAGTTCAACTCTGGGTCACTGGCATAGTGACCTGGCATGCAACAGACACTCCGTGAATACTTACTAAATTAAGTTGAATTTAATGAGTTTATTGTACTCATGGGGTAATACCTGAGAAGGAGACAGAGTGGCTAGTCTTAGGAAAAGTTATAGCATTTTGGGTAGAAATGTCTATGGCTTAATAATTTGGGACAACTTGTAAAATCCTGTTTAACTTTGTTAAGCTTTGTTGAACTCTTTCACGAAACTTTTCAAAATAGATTGATATTAAGTTGTGTGTGTGTATGGCAGTGGGGAGAGAAATGCGATTTTCTATAGTTTTTATTTGCCTTTGCTTATAAAAAATGTATATAGCAACCAATAGAACTCCCATAATTGGTCAATCAATGAATCAGCTTATGAAAAATTTGTTAAGTCAGTTGACTAAACTTCCCAGCCAATTCAATCAAACTGATGCCATGGTAACCCTACGTAAATAAACACAATCTCTGCATTTAAACCATCCACAATACACCGGTTAGAGGAAATATGTGTTGACTCTAAGTTTTGCCTTGGTGGGCATAGGAAGCATGTGTTAGCAACAAAAAGCCTACAGGAAGTTGGCAAGATACTGGGCAAGAAGTGGAGGTTCGCCGTCATTGTATAATGGTGTCAGATTGACCAAATGTCCCCGGGGATGAAAACACTGGGACAATCACCATAGAGTAGTTTAAAAGCAAAACAACAGCATTGGAAATTCCTACAAAAAAAATCACTCTTGTATATAGATACCTAGAAAACAAGGCCAGGCATCCACAGTTTTTCTTCTTCTCTTTGATCAAATCTATCAGTCTTATTTTTAACCCAAGTCTATTCATCAGTTGCAGCACAGAGACATCTTTTATGTGAATTGGCTCTTCTCTCCTGACAAGAGCTTAGAATCCCTAAATTCTGATGTCCTGAGTATGGAAATGGCACTGTGTATGAATGGTTGTGTGACTAGTCTCCTGGGCCTCAACTAGTCTTTGGGAGGAGTAGGTAGTATCCAGGGACATGTAATTAATTCATTGAGACTGGCACATACAGGACATTTCATCTAAAACCCTTTCTTGATTTTGTTTGGAGACTTTGCACACATGATGATCTGTGGGCTCCAATGGCCTCTTGGAAAGAGCCTCCTGCTCGGGGACCCTGGCGTGGATGCAACACAGAGAGGAGGAAGGCACTGCAGGGAAGTTGTGTTTTCGAGCAGTGGGTCACTGTACATTATGTGAGCGCCATGATCTGTTATTAGTGCAAAGCTGATTGGAACAAAAGTGGGCATATCTGTGGGCGAGCAGCAGGGAGAGGATTTTAAAGTTTTGATGAAATCTAAAATTGCTCAGGAAAATCTCAACTGTTTTCCTTTCTCCACATGTGACTTTTAAGTTGAATTTCTTTTTAGGCAATAAGCTATTCTTTTACCTAGGACAGAACATGGAGGGGTCTGAGTCTTTAAGCTCCTCACATTTCTTCGTATGATTGTGAGTGGGAGTCCCTTGGGAAGTGTGCTTTTCCATGCATGTGTCCTGTATTGTCTTTTCTTTTCCCTCCTCCTCCCACCCCTTCTCCTTACCGCAGAGGTAGCAATCCTCCTGCTATTAGCAAGATGTCTATTATAGTGTCATTAAAAAAGCCATAGTCAGTGCGAGGAATGACTCATGTCATGGAGGACTTAATAATTCACTGTAATAAAAGTATAAAGTTTTATGATAAACCACTCTCAGGGGAGTTAAATATAATCCTTAGCGGGTCACACACTGACTACAGAGCTTACATTTGTAATGGTAATTTGAATTTACTACATTGCCTTTAGTTTTTAAGCGTTTGTGTGTCATTAGACCTTATAAATTGATTTATATGTTTCAACTCCAGTATAATTCTGCATAAAGGTACAATAAATTTTATGGATTGGAGATATGGCATCTAAAACATTTTAATAAAATTATTGTTCTAAATTCACTTAAATGGCATTGATGAAAAGCGGCAGTGAAGATGCCAACATTTCAGAACTTTCATGAACTGGATGAGGTGGGAGTGGCAGCTGCAGGTGGGGTGTTGCTGGGTGTAATTCCTCACAGCCCCCTCCTTGCTTTGTCAGCAAATAGGGACCTCCGGGGCCATTCTTGAAAGGGTGCCCACTGCCATGCGGTTTGCCGTGTGGGGACATCAAAGCTCTGGGTAATGCAATGATGATGAGTTTGCAGCAGACAGGAGCTGATTGCATCCCTCAGAAGGACCTTTCTGTTATTTGTGGGACTAAATGGAATTCTGGCTTTCCAAGGAAACGAAAGGAAGCTTGTCCAAGCCGGCAGTGTTCTTTCCCACTTGGCATGGAGGGCAGAACACCCATCCCTTAATTTATTTTCTCCTCTGATTTCTGAAGGGAAGACGTTAAAAACTGCACTCCCCTCCGCCCCCTAAAAAAAACCCTACAAAACACCCAACTTGCTTAGAGAGTGAAATGTGATGGGGGTGGGGGTGCCTGGCTATCCTTGGGGTTTGTTTGGCTGCCCTGGCCCCTGGCTTCCCAGGCCTTTGGTCTCACCGGCTATACTTTTGAGGAATGTGTCTCAGCCACATTCTCCCTTTCCCCTTATTATCATAAAAATAAAGGTCAAATAAACTGGATTATGAAAAATGAAAACCAAAACCTATGAAAACAAAACCCTTGTTTGTTTCACGGGCTTGGATCCAAATGGCACCGATGCAAGCTCTTAAAAGGAAAGGAGAGAACCGCCCCTCCCATCTCCCCTCCCACCCTTGCCCCCAAATCCTCCTATTAATGGTTCACTTTTTCTCATTGGTATTATTTCAACTAGCCAGCCAGGAGTGAGTTGTGATTAATTATATTTTCCTTCTGACTTTGCAGATTCAGGGGCGATTGCTCACTGGCTCCTGTCCTGTGAGAACTTTGTTTACATTTGGCAATGTGCTTTTAAGTCACTGAAAAAGCAGCACAGAATTTGGCTAAAAATACTTGATAAACTATACCGTCTGTTTTAGGGCTTTAAATAATTACCCGGCAATTTTTTTTCTTCCTTTTGAATGCAGTTTCCCCCAAAGCTGGTATAATTTCAGTGTGGATCTTCAAAACCTTTTGTCTAATCTCGTGTATAGGCTTTCCCATAACGAAATAAAGAGGTCCTGGCCGGCTCTAGTGGGCAGTTCTCATCATATTCCCCGTAGCACTTGCACATTAGAAAGCTTTGTCCTCTCACTGGGGGCAGGGTTTTTTTGTTGTTAGAAAAGCACAGGAGTAAACCTCTAGGGGCCCTCAGGACTCAGTGGGTGTGTCACTGTTAAATGACCCAGCCAGCTGGACAGGTTGAGGTACAATTTACTGGAAATATATTAAAAGTGTCTTGGGAAATGATTCTTAAAAATGTTCCCACTGCTGGTGTGATACAGATTAGAACCCCAGTGTGCAACTGAGAAAAATTAAATTGTAACAAGAAACCCCTGATGTACAATGATGGCTTGTGGGGAGGATGGTTGAATTCAAGGAACTAAAGGGAGAAAATTCAGCTTCCAGTGACTTATTTTCTAGGCCCAAGCCAGGTCTGTACAGGGCAGAGGACTGGACAGGTGGGGGCACCTCTATCTGACAACTGACATCTACGTGCATTTTCCAGGGAGTTGAAGTGTCAAACTCTGCATTTCTCCTTTTACCCTCTCCTTAGTGACATCCCAAGGGAATCAGAGCTGGAACCTTATGTAGCCTTATGCATAGACAAATTTGGCAGACACTTGTATGATATGACTTATGCAGCAGAAAAGTTCTTGGCTGGCATGGCTACCATTCAACTTGTTCTTTCCCCCAAGCAAGCACACTCCAGGAATCCCTATCTAAAATGCAGATGGCCCAGAGAAAGGGAATAGATGTTTATCAGTCATCAACACCATGGTGAGAATTAGTGTCAACACAATTTAGTAAGCTGAACAATCATGACCTAAAAGAGTAGGACATAGAACAAAGGAGTTTTGATGATGAGGAGGAATTTCTTTGGAGTTTCTTAAGGCAGGCAAGCCAGAGTGGCACACGGCAAAGGGAGCCTGGGGTTGTCATAAAGGGTGGAAAGACTGTGGGGTGGGTGTGGAGGGGAAGCACAAAAATGGAGAAAGAGATACAGAGAGGAGATGGGGGAGACCCTTAAGGTGAATTTGACCAACCTTGGACTTTGCCTTAGAATTGTCCCTCAAGTGACATGAGCAATTCTAAAAATCTTGTCACTTAGAATTTTGTTCTATAATCTCACCTCGTATCTCTGGGAATTTCTGGGTCCATTAGCAGATGGCCTTGAGCCCATTAAACTTTAAATTAAAAAAAAATTATTAAACATATATGACAAATACAAAGATATGCAAAACACTCTTACATATGCCCTTTGATCATTTTCATGATCAGCCTGGCACACAGTAGATGGTTAATAAATATTTACTCAGATGAATTGAATATATGGAACAGGTGTTAATATCAGTCCCATTTTATGGATGAGGAAATTAAGCCTCAGAGAGCTTAAGTGAGTTGCCCAAGATCGAGCAACTAATTGGTGCTGAAGCCTCTTTCCACTCTTAGTGCCCCTCCGCCCCCACCTTTCATTAGGCCCAGAGTCCCCACTTTGGCTTGTCCTCGTTAGGCAGTGTCAGAGCAGTGCTTTCTGCTTTTGTAGTTCTGACTCCCAAGGCCAGCTCTCCTACATTGCCTTCGTGTGAGAATAGGGTTGAACAAGGCTTTGTGTGCTTCATCCTACTAAACCAGGTCCATGTAGAGAAATTGAGTGTGATCCACAGGGAAGTCCTTGACCTTTTAATTACAACCTGCTGAGTCTGCTGGACTTGTAAGGTCCTCAGCTGCTCAACCAGATGGACTTTTCCAGGCAACTTGAGGCCTTGAACAATGTTTTAATTGGAAATAACTCAAAGTCTAAAACTGGGATTGGTGGCCCATTTTCCTCCATCATAAGACATGCTTATTGGGATAAGGCATGTTTATTGGGTGCACTGCTTGAACCAAAAATTAGGTCCCCAAGGAGCCAAGGTCAAACACTTTTAAGACCCAGGAATAGTCAGTCCATTCAAAGTGGGGAGAACTGCTGGAGAAAATGCCCTCAATATTCTTGAGGGGCAACTTAAAGCCAGGAGCCAGAGTGCTAGATGGTAAAGGCAAGTTCACAGTGGTGTGATAGAGGAGGAGCTGGGGTGACTATCTCAAGACACTGCTGAGTGCTTACATAACAGGCTGACTGTGGATGGTATCTGGAGAATTAAGTTAACTTAATGGTAGAGCGTAGAAATGGCTAAGCCATGTCCAGGTTTCCTGACCTTGACTGCAAAATATTTTTCTGCCATTTTATCCCACTCACTGTCCCCACCCCCTCCATCCAATCTGGGCCATGGTTGTTCTCTCTGAGAAATGAGAGTCACTCTTTCCAGACTGCAGAGTAATCCAGTGGCTCCTTGAATGGGATTCTCTACATCATCCTCTCCTTTTTCATTATGGACTCAGTTTGATCCCAAAACATTCACAAAAAGTTCTTAGACACTCCAACTGAGTCATAAAGATGATATTTCTTAAGGTTACTCTTTTTTTGAATAGACTGTGGCTTAATTATTCCGTGCTATGTCTCTTGAAGTACTATAAATCATATTTTCTTTCTTTTTTCCTTCCTTTTTTTTTTTTTTACTCCTTTATGTATGTGTGTGTGTAGGTATGTCTGTAATGTGTAACAACCAAATGTGTGTAGAAGAATAAAGTGTGTGACCCTCTAGGCCTGCACCATCCCCCGGCTGGAGCTATTAGCCACTTACATGCACAATTAACCAGCTGATTCTTAGACTGAAGGCTGAGGGAGCTAATTACAGGTACAAAAATTGCACCCAGATAAAAAGAGGTTGGTCTGGAAATTTAATCTTTAAACCTTCTTCTTCAGGGTGACTGGATAATGTGTGTGTGTATGTGTATGTATGTATGTGTGTATGTATATATGTATTTCTTTTAGGTTGACCCATCTTCCTGGTTTGCTTTCCTCATAACTACTAATGGCATCCAGTGGAATCCCCTATTTATGCCATAAATAGCTTCTACCAAATCACATTCCATTCAGCTTCTGGCACCAAGATCTGTTGCAGGCTCTTTCACTATAGATTATGAATTTTCCCTTAAGTCTAGAACATTGCAATAGCCTGTTGGAAAATATGAATAGTGTATGCATGTGTGTAAGTGTGCTGAATATCTTATGAAGAAGTACCTCTGGGAAGGGAATTCATATTTATTGATAGCCTACTTTGTACCAAGCACTTTCATCCATTATCTTCTCAATAACCAAATGAGATTGGTAGATTATTTTCATTTAATACATGAGGTTACTGAGGCTCTACAAAGTGAGGTAATCTGCCCTGGGTCATACGTGTCTTAGGTGAATTTGCCGAATGTGGGCTCTTTGCATTACTCAAGATGACCTTTCAACTTGATAAAGTTCCATGAGTTAGATGAACTCCATTCTTATATCTCTATGTAGATATGAAATGCTATAGTTCAGAACAATTTTCTTTACATTGTCTCTGGAATTTAGAGCTAGTGGTAGTAAGACTAAACAGATTGTCTCAGACTGCATATGTTAAACAGACCATCTAGACTTCAAGCTTATTCACAAAGGTGCATGGTGATTCTGAGGAAGCATCTTTGGTACATTCTCCTCTGTGCTTCTTTTTCATCTTTCATAACCATTTCTCTGGCATCCCTGTCTCATCCCACCCTCTGGATGCCTTGGGATGTTTCCCTTCTCTGAGAACATCCCTATCCAGCTCTGCCCTCCCTAGATAGGATTTCATGGTCTGGATCTTCCCTTCCCACTTGCAACAAAAGCACAACTCGAATGTTCCTGCCCCTCAGGCTACACTCTATGTTTTCTAGCTAGTTAATAAAATAACTACACAAGAACATGGAGATGGTTGGACGCTAATGGATTAATAAATTATGGTTCAGCCACTATCTCCCACTTTCAAGACTTCTTCCTGGAAAAGTGAAGAGGCAGGTGTGAAGAAGCTCTAAGATCCCATGTTTTTCAGTTTCGTTTTCAGTGTATGATCCATGAACTTCACATGTTATTCTTACATTTTGACAAGAGCCTTCCATACATAATGGGTCTTAATTAAAAGAGCACTCTTCCCTCTTCTGCCCCTTAAATGGAGTGCCCCCAGGTGTAACACTTGGCTGCCTCCCCTCTTATGGGGGGGGATCCCTCTGACCCCACATTTATGCTAATGACTCCAAAATCTGTGTTTCTAGTCTTCCTCTGACCTTGAGTACCGAATGTCTGCTTGTAACTATCTTTTGGCCATTTCCATTTGGGTTTTCCACAGTCTTCCAAAATTCACTAAATATTGGGGAAAAAAATCATTATTTTTGTGCTCTTCCAAGCTGTTCTTCCATCGTTATGGAACATTAATGAATAATGCCACTCTCTTTGTCATCCACTGGAAAAATTCTTCACCTTCCTCACCTCTCATAACCATTCCAGTCAGTACCACCTGTTCATTCTTCATTGTAAACTTCTCTGTCATCCATCCAGTGTCCTTAACTCCCCAGAATTGCCCTCATCTATTTTTCTTAGAAATTATTGCAGTGACCTTGTTTAGGTTTCCCATCATCTAGTGCTGTTTTATGCCAAATCTTCCTGTTATGATAATACCACAGGGTCTGTGGGAGAAGCAAATAAGATAAGCAACAGAAACAGAGACGTGCTTTGTAAGATTTAAAGTGTTCTGCTAGTGTGCTCTACTATTTGTTGCATTCTGGAAAGACAGATTGCTGATTCTGGCTTCTGAGTCTTTGTACTGCTTCCTGTGTATAGAATGTTCCTCTTTCTCCCCTCTCCTTTTAAAAATAATACCCCTTCCTCAAGGCCAAGCACAAGCTCACGTTTTCCAGAAGCAGGATCTAACCATCCCCGCCCTCTTTAAAGTCTTCTTTCTAAACACCTGTGTTTCCACCCTTTGCTTTTCAGTAGTTACACTCTTGAACTCCCATTTGATTTCCTGGTTCGTGGGTTGTAGTCCATGACCAGGTTGTAAGGCAGCTTGAAAGCGGGAATCATATCTTTATTTCTCTCTGAAGCATGTTAGAAGGTGCTCAAAAGCACTGGATGGATGGATGGATACTTCCGTGGGCCTCTATTTGATTTGGCTTGAAATGATAAATCTGGCACATGCAATCGGTATGAGAAGGACCCCTGTATCCCTCTGTCACAGAGGTCCGGCTGTCCGAGTAAAGGAACAGCATCTGGATCTTGAACCCCTGATTCTACTCAGGGGCAGAGGGAATGAAGCTAGTGAGGCATTATATTCTGTGACACTTTGCACGTTGAATGCTTTTCTCTTTTGCATGATGTGCCACGAAGAGATTGCCGAGCCAGGTGCACGAGGTGGGGACAGTGTTCCAGGCGAGCCCACGGGTCAGCACTGCGGTGTGCGCGTGCGCGTGCGCCTGCCACCCTCTAGCAAGCACTATCGCGGTTTGTAGCCCGTTGTTTCCTCTGCCCAGGTAGTTGGGTGCGTTCAGCACTTTCTCAGCAAATGTGGTCACTATCCCTCTTGCTTATCCAAATACACAATTGGACAATAAACGGAACCATGGGAAATTCACAGTGCCAGGGGTCTTCATTCATTGCTGATTTTAGATGAACCTTGATGCATTGGATGAAAGAGCCATTAGCGGGAAAGTGTTTAAACTGCATTAGAAGAGGGGAGAAAATTGTCCAACATTTGGTCAGTCTGACAAGGTAAAAGGGAATAGGGGGTGGAGGTACGCTATTAGAGAAAGAAAGACTTCCTCACACAATAGTGCTGAAGAGCAGGCATGGCGTGGAAGTAAAGTGCGGGCGTGGGTCCGGAAACAATGCATAAATACCATAAATACGTGCAAAGTTCGCGGGCGGGAGAATAATTCTTTCTTTCCAGTTAAAAACATTACAAATGCCTTCAAGCTTCCCGCTCTCTTCTCCCAGCTATGCCTCCTCCTTCCTTTGATTCTCTGTCTATGGAACTTAAAATATATTTGAGGCGCTTAAAGGAAGCCTTCAACTACTGTTTAACAAGTCAATACTAATTATTGTTTAGCACTGGATTATGGGCCAGATCATGGAATTAAAACAGAGCTGTTAGGACACCTTTGTACCTGGCAAAGAGTTAATGAGCACATGCTGGGTCCCTGTAGTAACTGCCAAGCTGGTTCACTATTTTATTTCAGTGGCGCAGGAACAGAATCTAATAAATCATTTGACTTTTATCTCGATGCTTCCTTCTTCATTAGCAAAATGAGGAAGCTTCATAGTAATGTTTATCATAAATTGGGAAATTATTTTTTTATATTGTTCAATTAGAGTGGGGTGGATGTGTATATTAGTGGAAGAAAAAAATTACAAGCAAATCTAGGATCAGCAAAGTATAGCATGAGCAGAGAGAGTGACTCGCCTCCTGAGACCCTGCCTGGATGGTGACCGGACTTCCTCAGGGCTGTGTGTTTGGTGGATTATGGGTATAGAATGCAGGCAGTGGACAGTGTGTGTGTGTGTGTGTGTGTGTGTGTGTGTGTGTGTGTGTGTGTGTGTGTGTGTTTGTATATGTGGGTATAGTATGGCAGCCTACATTTCTAGAAATGGGAGGTCAAGGTTTCTGCCTCCAGGCCCAGTCACTTGGGAGTTGCTTGGTAAGGGCTCCAGAGCCAGGACAATATGGGAAAAGGGAAGGGAGCTGGGAGGAACAAGGGTGAGTTATGAGCAACCTGTTTGTTCTGATGAGATGTCCAGCTGGGTAGGCAGCCAGACTTCTCATAGCAACCCAGTTCATCAGACCTCTGCACAACTAAATGGTCATGGCTTTGGGGTCCTGCTGACTGGAGTGAGATTTGAACCAGTGACCTGTAAGCGAGAAATGCTATTTGCTATTGCTGGGTGCATGTGCTGTTTCATTTGACCCTCTCACCGCACCCCCCCCCCCCCCACTGGCCATGGGCTCCTCAAAATTAACATTAAGACATGTACAGCACTGAAATGTGGGGTACAGGTGACTGTCCCACTTAACCTGGTGATCCAATCTAAAGTTGATTTTTAAAATCTGTGGAAATGGTTGGTAAAATATATTATTTGTATAAATTCTATAAATTTTAATTTTCTTATGTGGAAACAAAGCAGAAGAAATATTTTACATATAAGTCAAGGTAGGTAAAGGATAATGTATAGTTTAATAACAGATTCTGTTTTTCTTCCCATTAAGTCTCACTACTTACTTCAGTAATTTGTAATATTGGAATTGCTTTGTGGGAACTTAGAGTCCATTATGATGTGTATCTTATGCAACTGGTATTACATGTAATATTTTTAAAAAAAACTCTTAATCTTTAACCTCAGTATTGCATAAAGGTACAGGGGATCAATTATAGATAAAAAGAGGGGAGATCTCAGAGGACTTGCAAACCTATTGGCAATGTCTCAAGGATACAGTACTGGGTCTGTATATATTGGTCTTTAGTTTTCCATGCCTCAGATGAGGAAGAAACGTTGTAATTGATTTTATTTGAAAGCAAGAGATGGGGCCAAAGGGGAACTTTTGGTCTACAGTTTTTGCTTTCAGCCCATATAAAGTAAGCATTCCTACCAGAGGTGTTTAATGGTGTACTCAGTCTTTTTTATTTTTTTAAATACAAGTGTGAATGGATGCCTCAGGCTAAGCAAACTCCACCTCTCAGAACCTCAGAGGCTGTGGGAATGATCCCTGCCCTCCCGACCCATCCTTAATTGGCCTATAGTCCAAGAAGCAATTAAAACTAAGGGTCTGATTCATAAAATGTGAACATGCCATTTAAATGTGTGCAGGGGGATTCCTGCTCATAATGCTGGGATAGAAGCGGCAAGGGCTTTATTTTTATCCTCTAAGCCTACCTTTCATAAATTTACTTTTCTTCTCTCCTCTGGGACCTAAATGCCCTCCATCCTTTTTCTGACAAATCTGAAGCCTGCTTCAGGGCCAACGTTGGGCTCAAGTCCTTGGGTGCCTGTCACGATGACCTGCTAACTTAGTCCCCATCCTGCCCCTCCTCGACTGGTGTTTTAATCATGATTTTTCCATATCTATTCGTATTTAACCATTTTATAAGTTTGCCCAACAGAATATAGGAAGAAAACTCTAGAAACTGAGTTGAGCATTGCTGTGTGCAGACTGAAGCTAAGGGAAAGTTGCCAGAACTTGCCAGAGGAGCTTCAGAAATGAGTTGGGGGAAGAGAAAGTACCCCTGAATTTCAAGATGTTTAATTACAATACCAGGGAATCCCTCATTTGCACAATTGCTATGTATGTTTTCCTGCAGTGTATATGCCCCTTACGCTCAGCCCTCCACCCTGTACCATTAGGCCCCTAATATTGCTGTTATATATTATAGTATATAATATAGAATGCCCAGTTTCTGAAATCTGCATGGAAATTCTGTTAAGTTGAACTTGAGTCTTGGGAAGCATTTTATACATTATTTGTTTTAGAATGAACTCTGAGAAACAGAGAGAGTCTCTTGTAGGAGATACTAATTAGGGTGTAGAAATCATATATTTTTTAGTTCAACCACAATTCTAAGCACAGGAGTCCATTTGAGGTGTCTCTTAGACTAATGTCCAGCCCTAGGAAAGAACCGTAATAATATGCCCCTGAGAGTGGTAGCTGTCTGGGACAAACTAAGTTGACAAATAATCACTTGATTCAGTTCTTGTGTTTGCTTTGTCCAATAAACTAGTCTTATCCTTTACTATTTCCTGTAATTTGTATTCTGCTGCTATTCACAAAATTTCTATTTATTTTCCAGAATACTGCTATAGGCCTTGTTATCCTGGACTCTTTTTTTCCAGCCTTCAAATGGGGCACGGGGTTATCTGGTACTTTAGCCCATGGTAGAGGGCTGCATCTACACAACACCAAGCAACCAGGCAGAAAGTGAGAAATTTCGGTCCCTCTCCCAGATGGCCCCAGATGCATGGCATGGTGTAGACCGAAACAGCCAGATGGCTGAATGGATTTTTCACTTTCCATCTGGGTGCATGACATGGTGGAGATGCAGCCAAAGTCTTGAGCCAAAAGAAAATGCCAGCCAAGGAGATGAGGTATTGCTACTTTCCAGGCACCTCGTTCCTGCTGGGTGGTATTGCGACCTTGGTTTAATTTATTCTCTCAGAAGCAGGTCACCCTTATGGGAACAATGATTGTCGACCTCTTAAAGTAAAGAGGGAAGCAGACAGACCCAAAAAGACTTGGAGAGAATGTCCCTTTTGCTTTCTTGTGAGGACAGGTCTTTTACTGACTAGGTGAGAACAGTGACACCTGGGGAAGGCCCTTCCTTCTAGGTCTCCAGAGGTCACCAAGCTGAAGGCACTACAAAACACCAAGTGACAACGAAAACATCCAGGGACTTGCTGTCCATCATGGGCATCACTAAATCTTTTTGAACAACCCTGGGCAGTGAATTACGGCAGCGTGGAATTGACTTACAGTTTATTTCTAGTAACAGGCAGTTACTATGTCAAATCTGAAACCATTCAGAAAGGCCTATAAAAATATATGACAAAGTAACAGGCAACCTCTAGCTCCTTTTAGCATGTTTATGAGTTTAAACTGCATTGAGCTTGTGTTTATAGAAACGAATATAGGGATTTCTTCTGTCCTCTTTCTTCTCTCTCTCTCCTCCTCTGCAGTCAGCTTTTTTGTGACTGTAGGGTGGTATCCAAGACCTTCAGAATGTCTGAACTCCCAGCCAGAGCTGCCATTCTGTTTAGAGGCAATCTCAGTTGATGAACATACAACGTGTGTTTTTCTAGAATAGTTGAAGTTCTTTTGTTGAGGAACCCGATAGTTGAATGATAGTTGTAAAAGAAAATCATTTCCAAGTTACCTTTCACCCACTCTTCCCCCAACGCTGCTTGACACTTACTGAGAAACTAATTGCAGCCTGAGTAGGGCCACGGGACACATGCTGCAATCCAGGCATAATGTGACACCAAATATAATAAGGTAACATATTGTTAAAAGTCAGTATCCCAAGTCTAACAATACGGTGTCACAGACTCATAAGCGTGTAACCATATAATACATAATTGTCATCTGCAGAGAAAAGATCTAATTTTGATAATGCATATTGAGATTGGTTGTTTGAAAAATGCTCATGGCTCCAGAAGGTTTGACAGTCCTGAATATCACATAATAGCATGTAGCCAAGGAACATGGGATGAAGGGAAGGGAGACTCTATTCCAGAACGCAAGCACTCCCACTCACAGTTTTATTTTTAAAAGAACACGATTCTGTTCAGACAATGAGCAAGTTTACTGTGAAGGGTGATTTGTTCCTGGGTTTCCATATCTAGAAACCGTGTGTGTGTGTGTGTGTGTGTGTGTGTGTGTTCCTGGGCTTCCATATCTAGAAACTGTGTGTGTGTGTGTGTGTGTGTGTGTGTGTGTGTGTATGTATGTGTGTGAGTGAAGGTCCCAATCCATCTCTGAGAGTCTGAGCTATAGGATTCTGCTTTGACAAACACAGATATCCTGAGGTAAGAGACCTGGTGTAGCTTTAAAGGACTTGATGTAGCTTTAAATTTCAAAAAAATTAAGCAAAATCAACAGACTCTTGAAACAGGCTGTATTTCATACTACCATATTTCCTCAATTCTAGAAAATAGCTTTTTAGCATTTTAAGATAGCTGTGGTCAGCATCCCTCTAACAGTCTATGTGTAGACTTTTCATCTCTAAAACACTGTTTTTAAATAAAAGACATACCTTCCAACCCATAGAACCTAAGAGCTGAGGAAAGCATGCAACAATTAATATGCTAGTGTATTTATTGGACATACATGGTGTCCCTAATGTAGCAAAAGACCTTTGACAAGTGTTTCATTTCAATTTCATATGAACCTTATGGAGGAGCTAATTTTATTTCTATTTTATGGAGAGGATTCCAAGACCCATAGCCACAGAGTTATCTTACAGGCTCTCTTTCCCCTGTATTCCAGAATCTGGTCATTTCTGAGTGTGTCTCCTCATGGCAAGGTGTAGTGCAATGAGGTGTTTTTCCCATACCCATACCTTTGCTGGGGTCCACTGCCCTGGACTCACTGATTCTCAAATCCCATTGACTGCAATAAACCCGGGCTCTCATTGATCTGGTTGTAGCTCTCATAACTAGAAGGTTTGCACTTCTTTCAAGTTTCTAGAGCATTGGCTTATATCTCTTGCCTTGTGTTGTTCATCTGGGGCTGCCCTGTCAATATACATTTATGACTCTTTACTAGATGAATACTTCTAAGGGGCAGGGACATTTCTGGGGCCCTTCATCAATCACAAGATCCAAGCATTTAGTCTGTACATTGTGTGTGAACATTAAATATATATAGAACAAGTACAAAGTATAAAAAAAATCAGACTCATACCATTTAAAGAGGGTGAAAGGAAGTTTGAGGTTGTTACCTTTGCTTCTCAGTAGCACCTGACTCCCTGTGGCACTTCCCTCTTGAGACGCATTCATTCATTCGTTCATTCATTCATTATTTCTTCATCAAATTTTTATTGTACATGGTTCTGTATTCAAAGCTTGGGTAATATAGAGAAAAATAAGGAATAAAACCTCTGTTTTTGAAGAGATCACAATCTAATTGATGAGGTCACATAGATGTAAATATTAGAGGAGACTGTGGATATGCAAGGCCTCTGTAAGAGGCTGAGATGGTTTTTATTAGTATTAAAATATTTATCATTCAAGGCAGAGCATGTTAATTGATGCGGGAATTCAGAGAAGGCAACAGTGTCAATGTGGATGATTGGAAAGGCTTTTTTTTTTTTTTGAGGGAGTTCTTGTACAGGTGGAAATGAGGAATAGCAGAAGAAAGGTGGGGTCATGTGCAGCAGTCATTTCCATCTTAGCTGAGGTTGGAATGCTGGTGCAGGAGTGACCACAGCAGAAATATTTGTGTGGGCAAGGTCATGGAGGACCTGGGCCAGCCAAGGTGCTAGGGGAGCTGCTGAGAGTGTTTGAGGAGGGGAGAGGCCAGGTCAGGGCTGTGGTCTTGGGAGGTTAGCTTGGCTTGGGGTAGGGATGGTCTAACTACAGGATGACTCAAGCCCAGGGTTAGGAAGTGTCAGGAGAGAATAAAGAGCATCGTTCAGAAGGATGCTGTTTTGTTCAAATATGCTTAAAATACAATTTTATCAGAAAAGTATGCTTCATTGATGCTGTTGTGAATCTGAGGTCCAGGCCAAATATTCCCCTGTCACGCATGCAATAAGTTCTGATGAGTAATAGTGATTGTAAGTGATACAAGCATATTAGGTGCTTTCTATATGCCAAGTATTGTGCTTTTTCATGGACTGTTTACTTTAATCTTCATAGCAGCTCTAATTGTCCCTCCTTTACAGATGAAGAGGGTGGATATTTCAGAGTGGAAGAGAGCAGACGAGGGCACACAGAGGACAGAGTGACAAGCTCCTTAGAACTCTTGTGGAGGGAAGGGGGTCACCTGGCTTGGAACCTACTCAGGGTATCTTATGACTGGCACAAAGATAACATTTATTGAATACCAAGTACCAAATTGTTCTGAGTTGAATAGTGTCCTCCCAAAGTTCATGTCCTGGAATTTATGAACGTGACCTTAATTGGAAATAGGGTCTTTGCAGATGTCATCAAGTTAAGATGAAGTCATGCAGAATTAGAGTGGGCCCTAAGTCTAATGTGATCGGTGTCCTTATAAGAAGAGGAAGATTTGGACACAGACACAGACACACAGGGAGGATGCCATATGAAGATGGAGGCAGACAGTGGAGTGCTGTGTCTACCAGCCAAGGGACACCAAGGATTTCTGGTGCCCCTTGAAGCTAGAAAGAGGCCAGGAGGAGTCTTCCCCTGGAGTCTTCAGAGAGAGCACAGCTCGGTCCAGCAAACATCTTCATTTCAGATTTGTAGCTTCCAGAATTGTGAAAATAAATTTCTGTTGTTAATAGCCACCCAGGTTGTGGTGATTTGTTACGGCAGCTCTAGGAGACAAATAAATACGCCAAATTCTATGTTATTATTACCTTCCACACAAATAAAAAGGTGAAATATCATTGAGGAAAACTGCAGAGGAAAGACAATTCACCATACGTTTTCTACTTGAATCAACTTGTAAAACAGACTCACTCAAAGGATTGGGGTCTGCAAACTTCCTGTAAAGGGTCTGATAGTAAATATTTTAGGCTTTTCCGGCCATGGGTTCTCATGGCAACTACTCAATGCTGCCATTGTAGAGGGAAAGCAGTGTAGACAATACATAAGCAAATGGGCATGGCTACGCTCCAATAAAACTTTATTTACAAAAATAGGCAGTGGGTGGGTGGGCTGGATTTGGCCCCTGGGCTATAGTTTGCCCAACTCTGACAAAAGGCCTGGCTTTTGGAGACCTCCCTTGCCTTCTGTATATGTGGACATTTACAGCTCTCCAAGTGAAGTGAAACTCCATTTGTGTGTCCACGACTTCTCACATGCCTGATGGGACTGAAACTCATGGAACTAATACATTCTCAGGCAAAGTGACACCTCAGTGAATGTGTCTCTCAGTGTTGGGCACTTATGCACAGGCTGCGTTTCTCTAGGTGCCATGGAGAACATGCCTTTTCCCACCACTCCTAGAAGCAGGATTTGAGCCAGCCGAGGAAAGCAGACTCACTGTTTCACAGCCAAACCTCATTTTAAATCCTGCATGATATGCCCCAGATTGATCACTCATCTTGTTTGCTAGGTTGGTTCTGACCAACTTTTTGACTCATTTCAGAAGTCAAATCCACCCTCACAAGATAAAAGTTGTTACTTTGTGGAGGGGTAGGGGGTCTTTCCAAAGAATTTGCAGAAGGGTCTGACAGGTAGCCCCAGTGAAGAGCTCCAAATCCTCTTTGTTCTGGCAGCATCAGCGGAGTAAGTGCTCAGCTTACCAGGGCAGCCACTGGGAAAGTACTGGGGCCTCAGCCCCCTGGGTAAATGGTGCTAGGCTTATTAAAAGACCGTTTCCATCATCTTCTTAGGCTTGCTTCATTCACTGGCCCGAACGTGCATGCAGATATGCGCCTACCCGGGCAGGCAATAGGGGCGTTTAGACACTCCAGAGACCTGGGGACACCAGCCTCGTTGACCCACACAGCCACCACCTTTCCTTCCCAGGTAGCCAACACCTCTTGAGAAGTGATTCCTCCTCGGGGAGCTTTTCCAAAAGCATCAGCAACTTCTGGGCCTCGATCTCGTCTCGGCCCAGGGGCAGCCATACACATCACAGTTTATCAGTATTTCTGAGAGGAGCTGGTTCCCCTGCCCACCGCTGCTGATGTGGGTCTCCGAGGAGCCCTTCTGGCTGGTGTTCCAGGACGCTTTCTTACCCTCTCCCTCTCAGAGTGTTGGTTTCCAGCTCACCGCAGCGTTCCTTCTTGTCAGAGGGCTGCTGAGTGTGTGAGAGTTTGTAGCACCTGAGACTCACTTGAGGCTGTCAGATGTGATTCCACCTCCTCTTTTGAGGCATTGGAGGGAAGAATGCTGCATTTCATTTGAAAGTTGAGTCTCACTTGGATGCAGGAAGTGGTCCTCAGACCATCTGTCTACTTCCTCTAATTTTTAAAATTTAAATACAATGTAATGTGTTATTAATTATGTTATAATATATAATGTTATATAAACTTATATATTATAATTATATTAAGTATTAATTCTAGAGATGATATAAATAATCCCAAGAGATCATCCCCTTTTTAATGTGGAGGAGAAAAGCATTTCAGGTTTGCACAAATAAAATATTCCTCAGTAGCAAGCAATAAAACCAGAATGATATCTGCAGACAGCTTAGCTTTACCCAGCTTCTGACCAACCCCCGAGTGTCCGCAGAAAAGTATCATGCTAATGAAATCATTTGTCAGTGTTTAGAATCATATTTATCTGCTAGAGAAGTAACAGCTTTCATGATTCTCTTCCTGTATAGCAACTCAGACTGTTTTTTTCTGCAGGTTGAATGCTAATAATGTACCCCTTAAACATGTGGGAGCTTGTTGTTTGGTGACATACACTTCCCTTTGTCCAAGAATCAGCCTGACCAGGTAGAGAACAAATATCAGAAAGTTTTTCTTTTTAGAACAATTAAATTTACGAACTGTCACTGCTAAATACATATAATTATTCCAACAATGAAAACAGAGGTAATTCCGGTAGTGCCGAAGCAGGGAACGTGGCTACACCTCGTTTATGTGGCTTTTTGTAGAGGTCTGGGGAAAAGCAGTGTGTTGCCAGGGAGTGAGGTAGAAGTGGTCTGCTGGTTGGCATTTGAATGACAGAGCTAGAAGCCACTTTGAGGGTCTTATCACTGAATCACATGTTTAAATGGAGTGGAAAGGTCCTCTAACCCAATGGCCTATGTGGCATTTGAGGCCTCCCTGCTCCTGAGTGGCCTGACCTTGGGAAAGCAGGACTGATCTTTTCTGTGACCTGAGCTTCCTCAGCAGAGCTTCCAGGCAGTTCCACCACCATCCATTCTTAGGTTACTCGGGTTTACTCAACAAGGCATTTATTTAGACAGTCACCTGATTGAGTTACCAGTCTTGCCCCTTACAGGTAGAAGACCTGGTTCCTTTGGTAATGCCCACCTTCTAATGATGTATGGCGGGGGTGGGGGGAAGCATGCTTTTTCTGCAAATGTCCAGACAGTAAACCTTTTAGGCCTTGGGGAGGGTCACACAGTCTCTGTCACAACCACTCAGCTCCTGCCCCTGTGGTGTGAACGTAGCCGTGGACAATACAAATGAACAGACAAGGCTGGGTCGCAGTGAAACTCTACTTACTGAAACAGGAAGCAAGCAGGACTTGGCCTGCAGGCCGTAGTTTGCTGATCCCTGGTTTATGGAGGCAAAAAGATTCTATTCTTAGGCACTTACCAATCTTGTATTCAGAGATTTAACCTGGAGTAATACAGAGTTCGTTAAGTTAGGAATGAGGAGCTATGGGCTATGACGGCAGTCCTGCCATGGCTTGTGGTACCTTGTTTAACCTCTCAGGCTTTAATTTCCTCATCTTAAAACAAGGGGCTCAGGTTAAGTGACATTTAAGGTTTCTTGCAGTTGGAAAATTGTGAGCTCCTCTTACAAGTATTGGTAGTTCCAAATTTCAGGCTCTAAGGAATATCCTTCCCTCATCTTCATTGTCATGTAGGGTTCTTAATGACACAGGTGACACTTGGAGAGGGGTCTGGGAGAGAGAGTGATGCTTCAGCTAGTGCCTGTTTGCTGTTCCGATGTTTTGCTTCCTAAACCTGACCCTAGATCACCTTGGTCTGGAGCCTCATTTACTCCCTCGGTTAATCTCACATTCAAAACATTCTGTTGGCCCCATTTTTCTCTGCCATCGACAGCAGAGTCAGAAACTGCTCTGTCTCCTGCTTTTGTTCTGTTGCCTCTATGAATGAGCTCCTACCTTGTGCAGCTTTTCATTCAAGTGACTCCTATCCCCAGTGGACTGAGACAGAGTCTGCACTCATGTTGATGTGTCTTTCCCCAAAGTGTGGTGATGAGCACACGGCAAATGCTCACTACGTCCCTGTTGATTTGAATTCAGGAAAGAAGGTGATGGACCCCTTTCCCCCCATTACTCCACATTCCCCTGGAAGATTGCTGGAGAGAGAACTTGTGGGATAACCTCAAGGTATGAAATAAAATTGATACTAATTATAACCATAGCTGTGATGTGTTGAGCACTCTAGTGGATGGTGTTGGTACTTTGCCCAAATAACTTTGGATCCTTTTTACCATTTTTGTGTACCCCCAACCACTTTGCTTCGCACAGTCAGCAACAGCAGCTCTTCTTCTGGAGGACTGTCTTCAGACTACAAGAGTCTACTTTGCTCATGGTTGGGAGAACTAAAAAGTACCTGGGAATTTATACCCCTCTCAGGGAGGCCTTCACCAATGACTAATAGGCCTAGGAGTATGGATGCCCAGTTTCTTGCCTTCTGGTGACTCTGAGGCACAACTTACAATCTAGAGTTCCCGTGGGGATCAGACCGAAGTGACCTGCAGTGAGACTTTACCTGAAATCAAGTCTTTTTCTGGCCATCTCCCCTTTCGTGTCCTGCTTCTCCTATTCCCTTCCAGATTTGCCCTGGGAAGAATTTCTTAGTAAATCACAAACACACATGAATCCTCAATTGAGGGTCTGATTCTAGGGGAGCCCCTAAAAAATAATCTACTATGTTGCAACCACTATATTAAGCACTTGGCACAATTTTCCACTCGTCGTCGACCCACTCCTTGCTTGGTACAACCCATTTTGCAGATGAAGAAACTGAGGTCCAGAGAGAGAAATGACTTTCCCAGTTTCACTTAGCTAGGAAGTGGCATGTCCAGAATTCTGGCTTTGTCTATGGAATCTCCATACACTCCTTCTCCTCTGTGAGGTTTGTTCTAAGTAAAGGGAATCATTCTTTGAGGGAAGTTATCACAAAGGTGCCAGAGACTCTGCCATTTTGCCTCAGAGGGGCCTCTGCCTTAGAAAGAGCTCTTTCATGCATGTCAGGACATGAGGGGTCTTACTTCCTTCTGGGAGAACTGGAAAATTTGGGCAACTGGACAGAATGCTTTGTTTTTCTTTTTATTTATTTTTTAACAAAACATCAGAATAAGTAAAATGGCAGCTGCCAGAAATATTGTCCTTGTCTCTCTCCAGGTGCCAGTAAAAAAATATGATTCTATCCTCTGCTGAAATGGGCTTTCCTGGGATTGGAGTAGTTATGGTCCTAATCCACGAACTATTCATCACAATGGCACTGGCAAATGTTTGCTTGCAATAACTTCCCCCTAGTGAATCTCTTGCATTTCCACAGCTAATGGTTAAACAGGACTTGGACCGATATTTGCATCTCTTCAGCCTCTGGCAATCTGATTATTAGTGCAATAAATATACAACGTTTAATAACTCTTCACTTTTCCACTTTGAAACCATTAGTTGTCTCCAGGTTGACTACGAAGAACTTCAAATTCAATTCATTAACATTTCCTTAAATAGTCCTCTTAACATTGCAGGTCTGCCTTTCCCATTATGTACTGTCACTAATAATGGTTTTTACTTCTAACCTATTATTAATTAAAAAATAAAAAAGAGCCCTCCACTCTCTCCATTTATGAATAAGGTTTAGATCCTCTCTGCGTGATCTGCAAAGAGGCCTTTAGAGAGTGGCTTGTAGTGTCTGATAATTGCTATCAAGGTAAATAATTTAGCTGGTCAGACAGAGTGCACTTCTCCCTGCCTCGAGTGGACGGCTCGAGTCTTGGCCAGTCGGGCAAACCAAACCCAAGGCAGAGAGAATCAGAGCCACATGAAACTCGCGTTAGGAGCCAACAGGAAAAGGCAGCCTGTCCTAGGGGATGCTGCAGTGACCCCTGAAGCTTGCCATGACCTGGGCACCGCTATCCTTCCCCCATCTGCAGCCAGACAGGGACGTCCAGACCCCCCGGAGCCCCCGCAGACAGAGGCATCTTTCCCCAGAGGCTTTCAGGATTTTGCCATGAAGGACAAATGAACAGGCACAGATCCTCTGGACGCCCTAATCTTTTCTTTTCCTACTTCAAAGCCTTCTGCGTTGCCTCTGAGCCTGTAATTACCCTGGAGGTATTTTAGATTTGAAGCGACACCAGCAAAATTGCACTTCCTGATCATGGGAGTCCACAGTTGTGTTTAATCAATTATGAAGCTGGTCACGAGATGGAGTTTTTCAGCCATAACCATTAAAGGGGAATCGTGATCTAGGCCCAGCTCCTTGTGCTCAGGGTAAGGGACCCGCAATCTGAAATTAAAGAAACACTAGCCACTTGATGTGGTTTAATTTAGTCTCTGCCTCCTTAATTAAAAGCATACCATTACCCACCCACATAACAAACTGACACTTTTATGCCAGACTGTAACTCAAAGAAGAAAACCTGTTAAAGTTAGGTGGAGCTAAAACACTGATTTTAAGACACCAACAGAGGCTCCACAGCACCACAATAGAATCTAAATTTATTTAAACTGAAAGATTTAAACAAGCTTTGAGGCTGTTTGAGAGTCAGTTCTCTTTTCTCTTCCTGCACCCCACCCCCACCCCTTTTGGCTTCATTTCTAGCTGTCTGTCTGGCTGGCTGTCTATCTGTCTTGCCTGTCTGGAGCGCTCTTTCTCTCTGTCTCTCTGTCTGTGTCTGTCTCTTGCCTCTCTCTCTGACTCTTCCTCTTTCTCTTCCTCTGTCTCTCTGTCTCTTTGTGACTGTCTCTCCCTCTCTCTCTGTCTCTGTGTCCATCTGTCCATCTCTCTCTCTGTCTCTCTCTGTCTCTGTCTATGTCTCCCTCTCTGCTGCACAGTCCCGTGCACACATGTATCCCAATCAGAAACACACCTTTGGTTATGTGCCATCCGTGGTCCAGAAAGGGAAGAAGCAGTTCCTTTCTTGGATGTTCTTTTTGGAGACTTGTGTGTCTGTGTGGCCAGGCTGGGGAGTTCCAGGGGAAAGAAATTCAGACCAACCTTCAAGGCCTCGCATCCTCCCATAATCCCAGCCCTGCAGCCAGGAGCCTGGAGAGTCCTGGCCTGGAGAAGCTGGCTGTGGTGGGTCCAGGACCACACAGGCTCTATCGCGTGTCTGTGATGAATCCCCGCTTGCCGGTCCTGCCGAGAGCTGTCTACATGCTTTCAGAGACTTAAGCTGATGGCAAGGGAGCCAACTCCAGACACTCAGATGGGCTGGGCCGGGCTGCTCCCTGCTCAGATCCCTTGCCAAATGCCATGTTGTGGTGCTTGAACCCCAAAGCTTGAGGTAGCTGGACCACCTGCCCTGGCCAGCATCCTTGCCTCTCTTTTCTTTTCGCCCTTGGCTCGCCCTACCTACCTCATTCCTGGGTGGCATATTGTTTCCCTACTTTGAGAGACTGCATAGCGTAGTGCTTCAGAACATGAATGGTCATACTGTTGTGTTCAGATTCTTGCTCTGCAACTCCCCAGCTAAGTGATTGCATCTCAGTTTCCACATCTGAAAAATGAGGATGGGAAGAGTAATGATTTCAGGTGTTTTTCTGAGGATCCAAGGAGTTAATTCAGGTTAAGTACTTAGTATAGCATATGACAAGCCGGATATGTTATTAACTTTTAAAATGTGATGCCACTTTCCATTTCCCTGTCTTTGAATGAATCACGAAAGGCCAGAATACAAAATATAGGAGTTCAGAGGTAGAAGGTCTTCGTGCTCAACCAGCCAGACCCCCTCAGTTTTTAAATGAAGAAACTGAGGCCTGGTAAGAGAAAGTAACCAGCATATTAAGCAGATTGAGTGGTGTAGTGGATTCTACTTAATCCAGTGCTCTTTCAAAAGCACTCTTTGCAAATATTTCTCCTTCTTGCTGATGAGAGCTCTCTGGGATTTGGGACTGCTAGAAAGAGCAGCAGTTCTGAGTGCAGGGTTTAATACTAAAGCCTTGCTGACCAGGCTCAGATTCGTCTAGCAGTCAGTCAGTGGGTTCCTTGGAAGGGCTTGAAGGATGCTTCAGAGGCCCTAAATGGCTGCCCTGGTGCTGCCAGCCATTCCATTCCTTTCCAGTCCTGGTGCAGAAATTGCTCCATCACTTTAGGTCTTAATTTCCTCTTTCAAACAGTGAGAGGGAGGTTTCTATGTCTCTTCTAACTCTGCAATTGTATGGCTGTATTAATAAAATACAGCAGACCGTGAGGATATGTGTGTGTTGAATGATACGTTATTGCTTTGTGATGTCTCCTATAAGGTCTATAATTCAATATTATTTATGAAGTAATGGGGATGACATCTGGGTAAGTCTTGGCATTCCGTTCATTAATCTCACTTAGAAATGAGTCCTTATTTATAGCATTTGTTCGCATCAAGTTGTATGCATATCATGTCTCATTTACTCTAAAAAGGACAGTCTATAAAGTCGGTGTTTCTGAACCCAAACTCCAGATTCTAATGGGGTCCCACTCTCATGTCCTTCACATATCTGGAAAACGTATTCTCTTGTTCTCTGTAACTAAGACCATCACTTCTTGGCTACATGAAGCAGATCAGTAGTTTTAGAGCAATTTTAGGTGAGAGATCTCTTTAAAACTGAATACAAGCAATGACTCTTTTCTCCTAAAATGCACATACATACAACATATGGCAAACGATACTGGGGGCTCCTTGGACCCTCGAAAAGGCCTTAAATACCAGATCAAGAACCTCTGTTGTGTAGTAACAAATATGTTGATGAAGAAAGGAAACAACCAGATATTTACTTAGAGGTAGTTTGAAAAAACAAAGGTACTTAAAATCAAGTACTAATTACAATTTTCAGATCCTAAGAGGTCAGAAGGTAGCAAGTCTCCTGCACCCCCAAAACAGACCTTTCTGAGTCACTGCTGACACCAACATACAGGAACCCCCTGTTGAGTCTCTACTGGATATTCTGGGATGTCCTGCCGACTTCAGGCTCCTCTCTATTCGGGGGACCATCTCATTTCTTGGGCACATGTAGTAGATCAGTGGGGAGATCCAGGTGGCTGTTGGGAGGTCACACAAACCTAGCACCCACTCATTTTCCTAGGATGGAGATTCTTTGTGCAGGTGGAGATCACCACTTGTCACAGGGCCCCATGAGGAATGCCTGCAGATTTGCCTCCAGAGACACTTCTCTGTTCTCCATCCCCCATCACTTGAGAACTTCCAGAGGATTGCCAGAATAAGAGGGAGAGTTGGAGACACACATTGCTCTGTAGCTTTGGAGTTTTTTCTCCATCCTTTGCTTTTGAATTTTTGGTTGTTGACCATTGACTAGTACCATATGGCTCTCTGTTGTTTTCATCCACGTCTCCTCTCCAGCTCCCCACACAATGTTGGGACTGTTTGTGAGGTTCCTTTCCATCAGTCCGCCCAGCAGCATATGACATCTTGGGGATTTGCATTTTTTAGTTTAATCATTAGCTTAATGTTTGCGGGACATTAGTCATAGGAAGTTAGTCTCATTCATCCAGATGCGTTTTTGAAAGTTACAGCTCTTCTCTCTTGACGATAATGCCCCCCTTGAGCATGCCTTCTCCCATTTCCTTTTAAAAACACTCTGTTCTTCTGGAACTATCAAATGAAGATATCAGAGCTGAAAGGTTTTATTAATTCAGAAACTACATTTGAGTCTTCCAGAGGAGCTGAACCTGGCTGGGGCTGGGGAGGAACTGTGCTGGTGTATGGTCAGGAAATGACTTAAACCTGATCTTCAAGGGCCTGAAATTGCTTCCTTGGATTTAAAAAAAAAAAAAAAAAGGGAGGCATTTCTCTTGCCTACAACCCTCTGGGGAGACCTGAGTCCAGTGTTTGCATCTCTTCCATTGCTAATGAATGAATGAGTTTTCTCCCCAGGCTTCTGGCCAACAGAACTGGGAACCATTCTTGCTTGGAAGCTGGGCTGCTTTTTGAGTTCTTGGGCTTTGTAAGTTGCTAGACAGATGGTTCTGGAGGGGAAGGTGGGGCTTGACATGGACTTTGAAAGTGTTGACTTTAGATAGAAGGGAGGAAGATTTTTCTAAGTGAGCAAGTGACACAAGCAGAAGTGTGGAAGCAGGTATAATGATAAATATTCTGGGCCCCACAAGTGCATTCATCTGACTGTAAGCAGGAAATCAAAGTTACCGAGCCTGGCATGAATAGGGCAGAGTGGGGCATGGGTAGACGGCTTTCCTACCATGTTCTTTAGAGTTTAGTTTTATTCTGTGGGTAACCTAGAGCCATTGAAAGCATGTGAGTTTAAGAATTTCAGAATCAAAGAGTGCTAGGATTGTGAATTAGGTAGTGATAATTTCATCACTGGCCTCATGGGAGTGCCTTTTTGGAGGTTTCTTTCTCAAAGGCTAATGATAATGATATTTTTCTTGATAATGAAATTGTCATGCTCTTAGAGTTGCCCTTCTTTATATGTCTAAGGACACCCTTTCCATTTTAAATATGGTTTAAGAAATCTTCCTATAACCCTCCCCTCTTCCCCCAAGTTGCACTGTGGGGCTTCTCTTGTCCCAAGCACAAATCCTTGACAGCATTGACCTTGGAAGACATTAATCCATATAAGTGCCCTGGGCATGGTCCAGAGAAGCCATTGTCTGCATCCTACATCCCTTTCTGGGCCACAGCCTCAGTGCCCTCGTGACTCCCACATGCCTTATATTTTCCTCTGTCTCTCCCTGCGTTACTCTTACTCTGACTATTTTCTGCTCACCACCTCCTCCAACAGGAAAAATATTCTTTGTTTATTCAAGGAACTAAAAAAATAACCTTCTCCTTATAGCTCACCTGCTCACGATCCCCACTACAGCCCTTTTAGATCTCAATATGACCCTAATCCATTGATTCCTCTACTTTCTCTGTCACTTCCACATGCCATGTATCTAGCTTATTATATTCACAGTCTTATAAATATTCTTACCCCCTTTCCTTATTTCCCACCTCACAAGAAAACACATAGTCAAGATGAGCTCAACAACCTATTATCTTTGTGCTTATAATTAAACAGCAAAGCATTTCTGAGGAGAGAGAGAGAGAGAGAGAAAGCAAAAAAGAAAGAAAGGAAGAAAAGAGGGAAAGAGGGAAAGGGAGAGGAAGAGGAGAAAGAGAAAGGTGGGTGGAGGGAGGTTGTCACATGACCAAAACCAAGCAAGGCGTCTCCATTATAAACTGACCTTTGCAACTTTCAGCTGGGCTTTCGACACTGCCCAGCATTTTTCCTGCACATCTCTGGTGGGCTTGCTTTCCTGCACTCCACAGACCAGTGCATCCTCTCCTCTTCTCTTCTGTCATCTCTGCCTCCCACCTCAGTGGTCTACCAGGTCTCATGATACATAAATAAGTGCTTTTTCTCTAACTTTACTTAAACATAATTTTATTTATTTTGGTCTAAGCTGTGCATTCAAATTTTCCAAAATTCAGAAGATCCAAAAGTCACCATTCTATCCCAAGTCCCCATACCCTGGTTTTCTCTCCTGTGGGCAGCAATGTTCTTAGTGTATATGCTCCAGCGACAATTTATGCATATATATGCAATTTATGCACATATGTAAAGGCAAATATATGTGTATATTCTCAACTTTTTCTCTCTTACATATATGGTAACACTTTGCTTTTCTTTAAACTTAACATTATGTCAGAAATAAATCCATATAGGTGTACAAAGAGTGTTCTCATTCTTTTTATAATATTATAGTACTCCATTCTATAGATTACTTTAATATTTAACCAGTCTACTATTGACGGCTTATTAGGTTATTTCCAATAGTTTGTTATTATAAGTTATGCTACAATGAACACATTTATCTTGCATATGTGTTGGTACATTTATATGATAAGTTCCTAGAAATATTATGGGTGGGTCAAAGGGTGTTTCATTTTCAGTTTTGATAAATATTGTTGGATTGCTCTCCACGGAGATTGCTACAGTTTGGACTCTTTCCAGCAGTGTATAAGATGCCGGTATCTTCTGGCTCACCCTGCAGCATGCTACTCATCTCTTTTCTCTCTGCCAATCTGATAAATGGGAAGAGTTTCTCATTGTGGTTATATTGTGCATTTGCACAGTGAAAATTGAAGGCGCTGGAGAAACATCTCTAATTTTATCTCTACCATAACCATAAATATATCTTGATTCCACTCTTGTCCCTTCTAACTCCTATCCATGGCATTGAAAAATGGGTACTCTCCTCAAATACTGGTCCTTCCACATATGTTCTAGATTGCATCCCTTTTTTATTCTCAGGCAGTGGTTTTCATTGGTGAACCTTTCTTTCTGCTGCATCTTCAACTTTTCCTCCTTCCAGATTCTTTCCATTGACTTTCAAACAAGCATCAGTTGCTCCCACTCTTAAAATGTTTTCCCTTGACCCCAGCACCTCCCTCTAGTGACTACCCTAGCTCTCCTCACAGCTGAGCCACACAAAAGAAGTTTGTACAAATGCTTCCTCCTCTGCTTCCTCACCTCACAGCTGTTCTTCAGTATATACACAGTTTTCTTTTAACTGCTCTTGACTGTTCTTGCTGAAGTCACCAATGAACTCCATGTTGTTGACTATTCAGTTTTCATTTTTCTTGATCCCTTCTTAGTAGCATTTGTCAAAGTTGACTTCTTTGTTTTGAAATACTTTCTTCCCTTAGTGTTCATGACCCCATACTACCTGCACTGCTGACCATTCCTCTTGGCCTCCTTTGCTTGTCTTCCTTCCTTACATGGTCCTAGTTGTCTTCCACAAGACCCAGATATCCATTTCTTCTTACTTCTTATTTTTTCCCAAAGAGAATATATTTTATTCTCAGTGATTTAAACACTGATAGCTCCCAAATATTTATTTCTACCTGCAACTTCTCTTTTCAGTTCTAAGCCTGTATGTCCAGCTATCTACTTTACATTCTCAGTTGAATAACTCACTTGCATTTTAAGTTTAAGATGTCTGGAACTGAAATCCCTCTCCTCTCCCACACCCAAACATTCCTCTTCTTTAGGATGTCCCATCTCTGTAAGAGACACCTCCAGCCATATGGTTGTACCTGCCACTGATTTAGGCATTATCCTGGAAAACTCCCACAGCTCCAGTCCCAAATCAGGTGTATAAAATCTATGTTCTTTTTATCTTTAACATGTATCTTGATTCTACCAGGTTTCCCTATTTCTAATGATTCTGTCTTTACCAAAGCCACAACATCTCTTTCTTGGACCACCATGGTCAGCTTCTGACTAATGTCTCTGTGTCCACTCTTCCCTACTATATAATCTATTCTCATGAAGCAGCCAAAGTTTCTAAGCATGCCAACTAGGTAATCTTACTTCCCTCCTTGAAACCTTTTATAGGCTTTGCATCAAACTGACAATAAAATGCAAACTCTCCATCATGGTGCTGCTGACACTACTAGTGGCCTTCCTGAAAGCCATGCCCCTCCCCTGCCTTTCTGATTGACAGGATCTGCCTGGTTACAAGATTACATTTCCCTCCCTCCCTTGCAAGCAGATGTGGTCATCTTATCTGGCCGAAGATATATGGAAATGTTGCCTGGGAGCTCTGAGATGGATCCTTTAAGGAAACCAACTTAGGGCACCCCTTTGGCCTGCCCTCCATACCTCCTTCCTATTACCTGGTGCAAGTGTGGTAGCTGGATCTCTGCAAGCCTTCTTGGACCCTGATGGGACCTGTCAGATGGAAGCCACATTCTGGATGACACTGTAGAAAGACAGAAGGAATCCTAGTCCTGAGGGCCATGAAGTGGTGGTAGCAGCCCTGGACTGCTCACCTCTGGATTTCTTTGATGTGTGAGAGAAATAAACTGTTTTCTTCGTGCCACTGTTATTTTGCGTGTTGGTTATATGCAGCTGAACTTAATGTTAACTGATACATGTGGCTCATAAGGCCCCACGTGATGATCTGGCCCCGGCTCTCCTCTCTGACCTTGTCTTGCGTGCCTGTCCCCCTGGACCACTGTCTACTCCCCTCACTGGTCTACTGTCAGTTTCTTGAACCCCTTCCCACCTCGGGGCCTTCCTGCCTGTCGTTCCCTGCCTGGAATGCTCTTCTCCTTCTTTGCCTGGCTGACTCCTGTCATCTTGCAGGCCCGAGTTTAAATGTCATTTACTTGGAGAGGACTTCTCTGATTCTCTGATCTAAATTTTACCTCCTGTATCTCTCACACTACTCTGATTTTTTTTCCCTTCACAATACTGATTACACTTTGAAATGACATATTTATTTGTGAGATTTTTTTTTTTTTTATGTCTGTCTCTCCACTGTAGTGAAAATCATGTCTGTTTGCTCAGCACTTATACCCTAGAACCTAATTCTAGGCCAGGCATATGCTCAGTAGTAATCAAATGAGTGGAAGAAAATATAAAGAATGGTTTAGAGAGTGGGGTCAGGAATCTAAGAGTCTGGGTTTTAATCCCAACTCTTACTAGCTGTGTGACTTAACCAAGTTACTTAACCTTTCAAAGCCTCATTTTACTGATCTTTAAATGAGGCTAATAGCAGAACATTCCTGAGGGGATTGTGGTGAAGATTAAGTGACCAAATAAAACTAAAGAATACGACATACTGCCCTTCACAGAGGAAATGCTCAGTATGCACAGCTATTATTAATGAATAAACGAAGAAATCAATGAAAACACGCAAGGTCATTTTGGCAGCATGTTATCTGACCCAGGAAGGGGACGAGTGCTTCCACAGTGGCCTTCATTTGCTGAGGTCACACTGCATTCAGCCAGAGGATCATGGGAATGTTGCTTGTCACAGGCACTTTGAACGTCCACCGAGACCCTTTTGTAGGGGCAGCTCAATGCCCCTGCTCCGCAGGCCACCCTTGGCCTCTGATAGTTATTCCTCTAGTTTCTACAGCACACTGACTCACTCTCCTGGTCCCCACCACAAGGTGCCGGAGCTGTTGCTCTCCAAGCCAGTGCCTCATTTCTCCCTGGGATGCCAGGCTTCTCTGTGCTGGGCCATGTTTTATGTGCCTGCTCTTCCAGACTCCTCCCCTGACCAATGAGCCAAATCCTTCAAAAAGTGAGATTTCAATCTTTATTATCAAACCAGGGTGAGAACCAGAACACCAAGAAGTGAAGAATGTGGGAAGGGAGGGGGTGGCTGGCTTCCTGTGTGTGAACCACTCCTTACCAATCACTTCAAACCCTTGCAAGATCTGGAGAAACCACCTCAGAGTTTGTCTTGGTTCTATTAGGGAAACTCCAAAGCCACGGTTTTGGAAAGGTTTCAAACATTCCCCAGACGAGCCGTCTTTCCATTTATAAGATACTCCAAAGTCCTGTATTTAGTAAGAGTGGAGTAGGACACACACACACACACACACACACACACACACACACACACACACACACACACACTCATGCACTCTCTCTCTCTCTCTCTCACTCATGTAACAACCCACTCTGGATTCGCTGTAATCCTGGCTTGAACATTCAAAAGAATACTTGAATAATACTTACCTACCTCACTGGGGTGTTGTTAACGATTAATTAGTTAATGTTTGTAAAGCACTTTGCAGCGTAAAGTGCTTGTATAAGTGCCAAGTAGTATTATTATTAAGCAGAAGTTCCATGGTTAGGCTGAAAATATTTTTTTTTTTGCAATCATACATTTAACTGTAAATAAATCAAGTTTATTTACAGGAGGATTTTCCTTTTAGGGTCATCTCCTGGTTATTATCATTTAATAATAATGTTTTCTGTTTTCATTTGGGTTACGAATAGAGCTGCCTTCTCTTGAAAATTTCTGTCTGTGAGAGAATTTCAGTCATATCCTAGGAAAATAAATTCCTATGGACAGTGTCCCTTTCCTCAGGAGCAAGGCTGAGTGTATTTTTTCTTCAGCGAGGATCCCATCCCTTCCTTCCCATATCCAAGACTGTCTCTGTAGAGTTCCCACCTAATTTAGTTGTAAATTGGAAAAAAAAAATTGCATACAGAACAGTGTCCTGTCAAATAGGTCAGAAGAATAAATGTGCTAGATTTGATGATGATAGTAACAGTGATAACAACAAAAATAGGGATTGGAAGTATTTTGGGTTTTATTTCTTCAGTTCCCTGTCTTTAGTCGTCTTTGGTCTTTGGAGGAATGTGAGGAACGTGGGGTAAGAGGCTGAGGAAGAAGCAAGTAGCTTCTGTGGGACAGCAGTACACACATTGCCCAGTGGAAGAGCAGCCTTTTAATGGAGCAGGAAGCTGCCTAAGTCCTTGGCAACCTGCAAGTAGAATTCTTTCTCCAGCACCTTAGGCAGTTCCATGGGAGTCACACCAGGTCTTTAAGGAACCTAGTACACTAAAAATCAACAAGGGATATGACACTGGGGAAAGGGATGAAACAGAAGAAAATCAGACAATGAAGCCTCCTGCTGCTCCCTTACTAAAAAAACACTTTGTGTTTTTGATGGACCATATTCTTTGGCAGATTTGTGTGTGTGTGTGTGTGTGTGTGTGTGTGTGTGTGTGTGTGTGTGTGGTGTGTGTGTCAAAGTATGGTTGGACAGTGGCTCTTTTTAGCAGAAGCTTATACACTGCCCAGATACTTGATCAGTACCATGCAAGGGTTATATCCTTACTGTGTAATTCTAGGGTAGGTGGGAACAATCAAGTTGAATTACTGACATTGTAAGGAAATGAAAAGTCAAACTGCTGACCATGTGTATTTTATATTATTTAATTAAAAGTAGATAACGGTGCATGAATGAACCACACATCAGATAAAAATGGCAGCATTTTCTCATATTTAACACATATTTGACTTGTGGTTGTGTGACAATTTACCAGAACAGGTCTATGATGTCTCCAAATAGAAAATCAGAAGTGTAATTAAAAAATACTGCAGGGGAGAAGCAATATTAACTTCAACCCTGAGCAGAGCTAATCACAACCTCCGTTATTCCTATTTAATGAGAGTCTCCTCTGTTTCTTTCTTTAGCTTGAAAGAAAAGAAAAGAAATCAGAATTTTTATTTTAAATATGCCTTGTGCCTTTTATGGAAATAAAGAAAGTGGATGGGTTACGAATTCTAGGTGTCAAGGTTCCCAATTCATTTATTCATTGTAATGGAGTCTCATTAAATATCCAACAGTCAGTCATTCAGACTTCCTTCTTAGAACAGAACTGCCAATTCACTGGACTATCTAGAGATTTTTGGCTTCATCAGCTGCATCGTTGTGAGGAGTATCCATCTGCTCTTCTTCAGTATCACTGGTGTGGCTGGTCCTAAATCAGGCAGTAAATAATCCCAGTGAACTCAATCTCTTCAGCACACATTCAGACACACCTGGTGTAATCAGAGCTCAGCATCCTTAGATCCTGAGACAATGCCATAGCCAAAGGTCCCAAGTCTCTGACCTTCCCTGCCAGACTCTACTTGACTTTCAGATCAAGTGGGGAAGACTTTGGTGCATTCCCTGCTTTCTCATGTTCGATTATTTCATGACTTAGTCAATTCACTCACTTTTGTTCAGAAATGTTCATGAATATCTCTCACTCGACCTTGGTTCTTCTGTCAGAGGGTGAGAGCAAAGTACATCAGTATGTGCGATGACAAACTGTTGATAACTATTAGATATTTCAGTTCCTTTTTCTGCTTTGGGTTGATCAAGGCTCTGAGGTGTTTCTGCATTAGAATCTGGTCTAATACTGCCACTATTCACACTTCCCTTAGTCCTTAGTATAAATTTTCTACCCCTTAAATTAAAATATTACATTTTTATCTTTTTTTCCCCCCAAATTAAGAGATTATTTTTACCTGACTTTTACTGAAGGATTCTCCTTGGAGCCAGGACAGAGAACTTGCTGTTTTATCAATAGAGAAGAGTTTCCATTCATAGGAGAAGGTGAGGTAAAGAGGTTGATGATTCCAAGTGGAGAGGAGCATAGCTCATGTTTTTGTATCCTGAGCAGATCTGATGAGAGAGCTGCCTATGGAAGGTGGGGACCAGGCAAGGAGAGTCCTGGGCCAAATTATCTGGGCAGACCAATGATCTGAGTCAGCACACCAGGTACAACTGGGTGCTGAGGGGATGTGGGAAACTGGGGCTATCAAGTCTGTAGATTGTTGTGAGCCTGATAACAGAAGGCAAGAGGAGAGAGTTAAGAATGTGGTAGAATTGGATGGAGATGGTTTGAGAGAGACATTCAGAACTAAGACAGTTTGGTGAGTGTGGAGAAGAGAATCCCATTCCCCCTGAACTAGTGCCCAATGGCCATTAAAGGGATGGTCATGGTGGCTTAAAGGATTTTCAGAAGGTGTGGCAGAAAGCACGAGGATGAAAACCAAGTCAGTTGAGTAACACTGTGGTGTGTCCTGAGATTTCCAGTAGGAAATAAATATACATGTTGTCTGAAGACAAAGAGCGGGGTCAGAAGCACTCTGGTTCATCGATGTTAAGACATTCATCTAACATTTTAGCTTCTCTAGAATTGGTTTGCACCTCACACTTGATGGCATCCTGGATTTAATAAAATCTGTTCTAGTATGAACAGCATGAAGGTATGAGAAGATGATGAATCTCTGGCTACAGCAGTCTTCACAGATGGGAGGGGCAAAGTTATGCTTTCTGTTGCTTATCAAGTGGGACTATTGTGAACATAGCTCTTTGCCTATCACTATGATTTTTCAGATGAAACTTTGGGAATGTCTCACTCAGATGCTGAATCTCAGCTTCCTCTTTTTTGATGTTACCATGTGTTCCTTCCCTTTTTCCCATTTTGACTGATATTTAGAGAAATCAGGCTGAATGTCAGGCCCTCAGGGAGGCCTTCTCAGACCACCGAACAAGTAACCATCCCCCATTCACTTTCTATCGCATGTATTTTATTCCCATCATAGCATTTACATTTTTCTGATAGTTTCCTATTAATTCATTGATTGATTTTGTTTATGGTTCCTCTTCTCTGTTAGAATATAAGCTCCACAAGTATCAGGGCTTTGTTCACTAAGGTGCCCTCTGTGCTTAGAACAGTGCCTGGTGCATAGTTGACTCTGTCAACATGTGTGGAATGAGTAAATGAATATGTGACCTTGAAAAGAATTGAACTCTTCCCTGGAGAGTTAGGACTCCCTGGAGTAAATGTATATAATGAGCATTATATCCAACTAATGTGTTTTAGGGTATTTTGTGGATCTCTCTACATTTCCCATATATCCTTTAATGAAATAAAGATTTTAAGAATCATGTGATTCTGAGTTTTTAAGATAGCAACCCCTCAAGTATAGCTTGAGATTTTCCAGAATCTTAAATTAAAGCCTCCTCATCTCCCTGTCTGGGCTTATGTATGCTGATCCAGCTGCAAATCGGCCGGCTTCTATTAGTCACCCTAAAATTAAAAGGCAGGAAAATAACCTCTTTTCTTGCAAACAGACATTCATAGAAAGTTTTGGCCTTGTTATGTTGGCTATGGTCTTAGTGATCCATATTTATATGGTTATAAATTATCTCTCACATGTTTAAAATAGATTTATCATTAATATTGCACTAGTAGTTATAATTACTAAGGTTTATCACTTCAACAAATTTAAACCAACTAAAAATACTATCAAAAGAAATTAACCTATCTTCACATACAGGCAACTCTTAAAATAGCTCACTTATTGCCTAGAGATGGAGATCACGTTAGGAGAAATTGTGAAAATGGACATGAGTCATGGAACTAACTTTCAACTTAACCTACATTAGTCCCTTGAATGAGCATCACTCTCAGAATGAAATTAACCTCTTTGATTTTAGCAGATCCACTCCCATTATGCCTTCATTCCAAGCTGAAAGCAAAAAATATAAACAAAACCTGTTAACATTTGAGTGTGTATGATGCAGAGTCATCCCAGAATCTTAAGGGCTGTCTCTTGCTAAATTTAAAAGCAATTGGAAAGGTAGGTGTATATAAAGTGCCTTACTTGATCATATTAGGGCCAGCTTGATGCTGGCAGGGGTCCTTGTCATGCTGGGCAAGGAGGGTCTAGGCAGACATCATTATCATCTTTAGTTTGATTGTTCAAGGATGAGCCTTGCTACTCATGTGGATAAGTAGTAAGTCTTTGTCATTCCTTAATTCTGAAACCCTTGTCCTTCTTTATTCTACTTAGTGAGTGAGCTTGTCTAACCTATAATGACCCAGGGCTCATTTACTTACCAGCCATTCACTGAGCATCTGTTATATGGCAGATGCTGGACTGGGATTCTGGGGATATTAAGAGGGAGACCCTGATCTTTTCCTTCAAACTATTCAGGCGTGTCTCTGGCTTTCCTGACAATATTTGGAAGTGTGTAAATGACACTGGGGCATCTGAGTCACAAGTGGAAAAAGAGTCATCGTATGCCTGGAACATGTCTTATTTTCAGGCTGTTGGAAAGTGAGGTATGACCCAACTACCAAATAATTAGTGGAAACTTCCCCTTTGATCTAAATGTTCTCATCTTGAATAGACATGACCATTGGGGTTGGGTCATAACTTTTTGATTTGCATAGATCTACAACCCTATAGGTTCTGTGTCACTGTCTCCATTTTGCCTTGAGGAACCTGAGATTTAGGGAGGTTGTGCTAGATTCCTGTGGCTGCCATAACAATTACCACAAACTGGGTGGCTTAAAACAACAATCTCATTCTCTTACAGTTTTAGAGGCCCAAATTCTGAAATCATCATATTGGCAGGACTGTGCTCACTCTGGAGGCTCCACAGGGGAGAATCTATTCTTTACCTCTTCCAGATTCTGGTGGCTGCTGACATTCATTGATTTGTGGCTGCGTCATTCCAATCTCTACCTCTGCTGTCACATCGCCTCCCCCTCTTCTGTCTGTGTGTCTTCTCCTTCGCATGTCTATCTTGTAAAGATATGTGTGATTGCATTTCCAGCCCACCTGGATTAACATAGGATTTTCTCCTCATCTCAGGATCATTAACTTAACCACATCTGCAAAGATCCTTTTTACAAGTGAGGTAACATTCACAGGTTCAGGGGATTTGACATGGATATCTTCTGGGGAGCCATTTTCCAGCCTTCCACAGAAGTGAAGTCTTTGTCCAGGGTTATGCAATTGGCAGTGGTGGGGTGTGAACATAGCCAGGTCTAACTTTAGTGTCCACTCAGTTAAACCTCTACACTGACTCTCTAGAAAGCATGTGGGCATTCGAGTAATGATGAAGTGTTCAATGCAATTATATGAGTAGCTTCCACCTAGAAGTCTAGCACGAAGAACTAGGATGCAGGTTTTATTGATACAAGTGTTCTGCTGCCATCCTCCTCCTGGTTCATTCAACAAGGATCAGCCAATTCTTACAAAGTGCCTAGGCCTCTCCAGGCTCTGTGCTGGGGTGGAGACTCAATGCTGAGCAAAACCAATGATCACTCCTGTCCTTCTGAGCTCACTGTCTAATGAGGGAACAGAGATAGACATTAAGTGACACATGCATGAATGTGTAATCGCAAACTGAGAAGGAAAGAGGAGATGCAGAACAAGGAAAGCTGACCCAAGCTGGGATGTGAAGAGAAGTTTCCCCTGAGGAAGTGATGTTTGAGGCAAGATTTGAAAGCTGGGTAGGAGTTAGCTAGGTAGTAGGGAAAAACATCCCCGAAAGATGGAATGGCATAGCTACAGGCCTTGTGGCGGGAGAGATCATTAGCTTTTTAGAAATTGAAATAAGGCTGGAGCAAAGAGTGAGGCAGCTTTGTCAGTAGGGGCATTTGTTTCTAGGTATAGTGAGCGGGCACGGAGTATGACTCAGTGAATTCTCCATGTGGGCAAGTTCTCTGAGGGGCAGTGTTGCATTCTGCATCTCTGGATGCTCTGGCCCAGCATGGTGCCTGGGACAGAGGATGTGCTCACTGCTGTGCTTGTTGACTGACTTCATGAACAGATGAATGAATGAAGCCTTTACCTTACATGTGCAGGGTATTTGACAGAGCAGATGACATAGCCCTGGTCCTGCTTGCTAGGTGTTCCCCTTCCAAACCAGGGCGTCATAGTGTAGCTGAGTACATTCTGGCCATTTGTCACACCCACGTGAGTCAAAGGCTGGTAAGGGAGCCAGGAGTCAAAGCCCTTTTGCACAGAGTTTTGAAAAGGTTGGGAAGGCCACTGGCCTGAGAAAATGAAGCTGAGATAATAGAGCCCACAGTGGCTTCCTCAGCCCTCCACACGTCACCCTGGCACAGACATTGCTGACTGAATCCTGAGGCCAGAACAGTGGCTCCCTAATGGTTTCTCCATCTTCTTTGGGGAAAGAGAATGGGAGACTTTTCTTCAGGCCAGCCTTTATCTTTTGCTCCATTTTTAGGGCACAGTGCCAGAAAAGAGCTAGCTTTGCTCTTAAAAAAAGAATCAGGCCATGAGAAAGGTTTTCCCATCCTCTAGTCTGAGTTTCACCTGCCTTGTTCACCACATGTCGACTGGGCGGCCTCCTGTTACAGGAAGTGTTTGTGAGATGCATAATTTTCATAAACACTCATTTAGCTTTTTCATCTGAGAGGGAACAAATTTCATTTCTATGCAAAACCTACTCAAAAGGACGAGGTCTCCGAGATTACCTTAGAACTCGCGTAATGAGAGTTCTCCTTGAGATGCAACCTGGCTGGTTGTTTTAGCCACGCAAATGTCAGATGTGAAGCTCTGGCCATGGAAACCTTGCAGGCTAGGAGGTGAAGGCCCTCAGAGGCCTGCATCTGGAACTGTCGCCGTTCCAGACAGCAAGCCCTCAGCGCCGACAAACTGTGTCCTGAACAACACCAGCCACACATGATGGTATCCACTCAAAGATGAATATGATTTTTAAAATTTAACCCTAAAATAGAAATGCTAGACTGACCCATTAGCCTTGTGCTACTTTCTAAGACTACCTTTCTTCCATCCCTTCCTTATTGTTTTTCCTCCTTCTCTGTCTTTTCCTGTAATTTCTTTATTCTTGAGATGGTATGGATTGCTAAAAAGGGCCAGTGAGTCAGGAGAGTTCTGGACCAGACTCTGGCACTAAGTAGCCACGTAGCCTGGGGCCTGTCATAGAACCTCTTTGGGCCTCAGTTTCCTCACGCACAAAAGGGAACACTGAATTCCCCGAGTGCCCGGTGAAGTGCCCACTGTGGTCTTCAGACCTTTCTTGTCTCTCTTCCCCCAGGCAGTCCATTTCCCCCTTACCCACCCACAAGACCCTCACCTGCTCTTTCCAGTTGTATTCTTCACTCACTTCCATCTTCTCTTGCTTCTCTCTTCCTTGTTCTGGTGGGGAATGGATGGTCAGAAGTCACATTTGGTATTTATCCCCTTTGAAGGATAATGGAGAGATTTCTAAAGCCCCAGCTGATAAGGTATCAGGCATAATTACGTGAACAAGGGTTTGCACTACTTTGATTGGGACAGTCGCACCAGGATGTCACAGGCTGGGAGAAGCCATGGACTGGCTGCCAAAACATGCCTGTTCATGATGTAAAATGGAATCCAGAAGAGGGAGGATGGATGTAATGGCATTTCTTTCCCTTTCACATCGTGTCCTTATTTATTTTCCTCATATCAGGGGCACTGTCCTCCCCGCCTCTTCTCAGAGGGAAGCCAAGAGATTCCCCAGCTGTGCCCTTCGCAGAGGTCCAGCTTCTCCCCCAGCAACGGACACTGTTGGGTAAACTCACAGGAGCCGCTCGCCCTCTTTTCATCTGCTCTCCCAGATTATACCTTCTTTCTACTTTGTTTTTCAAAGACAAGACCACCTTAGAACATGGCTTCTTCCGAACGAGCATTTGGCAGCTTTCTTCGAAGCCTGAGGGCAGACCGAAAAGTGGTTTCTTCTTTCTTCCTAATACAGGTATTAAGCTGACTTAATATTCACTTACTCTGAAAAATCCCACTTCACAGAAGCATTTTTTAACATGAGCCAAAGCGTTTCTCCCTAATTCAGCACAATTGCGCCTGGTTTATATCCATTGATGTTAAATGATTTCCCGTTTAATATCAATTGGAAATGGCTGATTTCCTACCCCAAACAGTACTTAATGTCAATTATGGCAGTCAGGGCAGAGCTGGTTTTCAATTAACTACACCACTCCATTTTGTTTGCTGGCGAGTGGTGCAAAGAACATGCACCCGAAGCTGCCTCATGAAGCAGTGGCAGAGAGGGACCGCGTACTGATTTTGCTCCCGGTTCCTGACCACTGGTTTGGGGGGGGGTGTGGGGGATGGGGTAGGGGGTTACCTTCTCCTGTTTCCCTGGGGACCAGTCATGGCTTAATGAGAATCTACCCTTCCGTCAAAGAAACCTCTGGTGTGGTGATGACCAGAACTTGTTGGGGAAAGTACAGTTAGCCATAAACAGTCTTGCTAGGACAAAGTTCACAGAGATGTCGAAGGGGGTATGCATTCATAAAGACAATTTGGCTGTGATGTAGATTCTCTAGTAATTCTCGGAGAGTCTGGGTGTGGTTGCCGCGCACGGCTGAGAAGAGCAGCTAACGATGATTGAACACCTACTGTGGGTCTGCAGTATCATGTTATTTTGAATTTGCTCAATAACCTTGGAGGAGATAGTATATGCCTGTTCATAGATGTCCATATCTGAGACTGTAGGATTGCCTGATGCCTTTGAGCTCTTCAGCAGTTGAAGCTGGAGTTCAAATCCAGGGCTGTCTGATTCTGTCTCATGGACCAGACTTCCTTTCTAATGAAGCAGCTGGTTGACAATATCCCTGGTGATTCTACGTAATCCCTAGGGAGATGCTCCTTAGGACACTGGAGAATAGTACCAGAGGGGAACGGGAGCCAGGGGTTTCTCTTTTTCTTGGTTTAGGATCCAAAGCTCTACTCAGTCTTCCTTCATGTTGCCTTGTGTTTTCTCCCCTCCCTCTGTGTGGATGCCTTTCCTCACCTTTCTGCCTGTGCTAATTACACACCTTCCAGGGATAAGCTGGAGCTGCCTGCGGAACATTCCTTGACTGCGCTGCCCGCCTTGGGCACTCTGCTCTGACTGCGCTGCCCGCCTTGGGCACTCTGCTCTGACTGCACTGCCCGCCTTGGGCACTCTCCTCTTTCAGCACTTCTGCTCCAAGATCCTTTGCTAACACTTTCCACAACTGGCTGCAGAACACTTACCCAATGACAGAAACCATGCAAGAAAGAACTTTGGGTGAGGGGGCTAATAGGTCAGAGCTGACATTCAGCTTTGTCATTCTTTACGTCATTCTGTCTTCATTCAGCAAAGACTTATTAAGCACCTACTGTGTGCCAGGCATAATGCTGGGAGCTATTGACACCAAGGAACCTATGTACGAGTGGAGGGAGCAGGCACGAAAGAGATAGCTTCAACTGAATATGGTGGGTCTTATGGGACTGCCCCAAACAGAGGCACTTAACTCAATGGTGGGGTAGGTAGAGGCAGCAGAGAAGTTTCTGTGGCGTGGGAATCTGAATCGAGTTTTGAGGAGGTGGTTCGGTAATAGTAGGTAGGGGTCAGAGAGGGATGGAAACCTGAGGGAATGCTTTAGCTCAGGAGTCAGCAGCTGTGTGGTTATGGATAACACTGGACTTGGCAGGTTATTGAAACCCTTAAGGCTCAGTCCTTCACCTACAGCTTTATCAGAGGGGTGATATGAGGATCAATAACAGCACACATTAACTGAGTGCTTGCTCTGAGCCTCGCATTGGTGTAAGCTCTTTACCTGTATTAACTCATTGAATCCTCATAATGGTTTTATGAGGTAGGCATTGCTGTTATTGCTCATTTTACAGATGAGGAAACTGAGTCACAAAATTAATTATCTGGTCCAGAATAACCAAGCTAGTAAGTAGTAGGGCTGGAATTCAGACCTGTGGATCACCTCTTAGCCATTAATCTATGCTGTTTCTTGAATGAACTGGTGCATACATATTGCACATGATGTTACCTGAATAACTAATCACTCCGTTAATAGTTATTGCCTTGATTTTTTAAATTGTGCTCTTTTTTTCTTTAAACCTTTCCTCTTTGCAAAGGTAAGTCTTTCCCCTTCAGAACACCATTTCCTTGGGTATAGGACTATGCTGGCTACACAGCGATCTCCTGTTTTCTCCACTTTGGGATCTATTCCAGTGATGTGCAAACAGACAACACAAAAACCAAACAAAACATTTGGATAAATGCTCATGCAGATGAAGGTTTCCAGCCAGATTAGGAAAAGGAAGAAGTGAAGCTTCTTGTTTCTAACGTTTACTAGGCATCTGAAGGCAGAGGATTTCTTGTCTGGGGGTTGCCAAGGGAGTGGACAGCTCTTTTCTTGGCTACTCTTTCTAAGATGGTTGAGAAATGAGCCTCCTGGGGAGGTCCAGGACAAAGCTCCTACATTTTTAGAGGTTGGTTTGAGTGTCATACTTGCTCATATAAGTTAAGTTTTTCATCTTGGCCGATTTATTTGGAGGAAATATTAGGTACCAGTGTATGTGCTGACCCTTTTGGTTGAAAAATACAGTATATTATCTAAGTATGTCCCTGAACAGCACTTGAAGATGTGTACATTTCCCCCCCTTCCTGTGTCTTCTGTTGACTGACACAAGGCAGTCTGTATATCACACATGTGTTTGAGATACTCAAGTTTCTGTAAAAAAAAATCTGCACAATTATTTAGTAAGACCATTTGATGAGATTTTGGATTTTCTCTAAAATTCTTGTAGGTGTTTATTCTTTAAAACTTATGGTAAAGTTAAAAGCCATCCATAAATGCTAGTCATTTTTATTTTCCTATATGTTTTTGAGTTGAGGATCAACTTTAAACTTTTAAAAAAGGGAAGGAGAATAAAAGACAATTGACATAGGAAGAGGGTTGGGACTCAAGAACCCTTAATCAGTTATCAAGCTAGCATATTGTTTTCAAAAATGGTGCCAATGATGACTTGTACGCCATAATTTCCAGCCTAGGCAAGGCAAGTTTTGCTAGTTGACATTAGATTATATTTATGGACATTATTCCATTCATCCTTGCAGTATCTCAGAATGTCACGAGAATAAATTTCCTCTTCAATCCAAACTGGCTCAAGGTCGATGCATGGGACCAGGCATTGGACTCTTCACTACACAGCTGACTCCCTCCTAGTGGTTGTCCTGTGCCTAGATTGAAATCATGCTTCTCTAGGGTGGGGCTTTCAGAATTGTGAAGAGTGAACAAGAAGAAGTTTATGAAGAAATGAGAAGTTTGTAAGGAATGCCTCCTCTGTGCCTGGAACTCTGCTAGACAGATTTCAGATACATTCTACATTCTTCAGAGGAAGCCCAGTTCCCTGCACCTGAAGTATGCGCCCTCTTGGCATAGTCTTTGCAATATTTGGTGGTGATTATGTCAGAGAACCCTAGGCCTTGCCAAACGGAAGCAGATATTTGGCATGACCTGGGTATCTAGTGCACATTATTACGTCCATTTCACAGATATGGTGGAAAGACAGTCGCAGGTCCCTGGGGGAAAATTCTTGATACTTGGTTCAGATCTCTCCCTGGTTTCTTGAATCACTCACCTCCAAGGGTATCTAATCCAACTGCTAATTAAAGAAAAAATAGAGACAGCAGATGAGAAGTGTGACTTTTTTTCCCCCAATGAAGCGATTTAAACCTTTGGAAGGTACACAAATGTGGCCCTATTATTCAAGTTAATTTACAATCCTTTCCCTGTCCACCACAAGGAATTTATGAACCTGGAAGAGCTGGAAGTCCCTTAGCAAAGTAAACAAACTGTAACTCACATTGCATTCTTCCAAGGAGCCTCTATCAGCAGGTTTTATTTTCATACCAAAGGTGAACAGATAATTTGGTGAGCTGTACTTTGTGTCATTGAGAGCGTCCAAGAGCCTGCCTGCATAGTGCAGAGAGAGAGGTGACTTGGCAGCCATCTGCGGGCTAACACACAGCAGCTGTCATTGTCCTGGTGACAATGATGATGACAATGAGAGCTAGCATTTACTGAGCTGTCACCATGAGTCAGGTATTGTCCTACACTTTTCAGCCTCAGCACAACCCTTTGAAATAGACCTCGTTATTCCCTCCATTTTACAGATGAAGAAACTGAGGCTTTTAGATGTTTAGATATTTTTTTCTCTAGAAACAGAGTCAGAATGTGACTTCCCACAGCTTATCCACAGATGGGGCATTATCTGAGTATGGACTGCGTGTGGGAGGTGGGGGTTGGGGCTTGGGGCTTGGGGGGTTTGGCTAGTGTTTCTTTTTAGAAAATGGGAGACTTCTTGTCCTTTTCTCTCTTTGCCTCCCCTATCTTTCCCTTTCAAAGCAGACAGTGAGTACTGGACAGGGAGTCAGGAGGCCTGTGTTCCAGTCCTAGCTCCGAAAGGTGCTGACCACATGATTTGGACAAACCCCTTCCCATCTCTGACATCAGTTTCTGTATTCATAAGACAAGGAGGACGGCAGAGGTAGCTGATGTCTAGGACCCAGTGGCTTCAGGAGTCTGTGAACCAGGGAGCTTGATCTTTGCCTTCGGCCCCTCCCTCGTCCACCCTTGTGTGTGGGACAACGATGCTTCTCTCGGACGTGCAGGGCACAGAGAAGAAGGAAGGTTGGTTTTTTTGTGTGCTGTATACCAGACGACCTTGATGTGATGGACTACAGGATCTGGTGACACTGCACACTCAGTACTATTCAACACTTTGCCTGAAAGGGAGGAAGGAATGGATTTATTGACTTGTGACTTTGACTCAGGCCTGTGTATCAGGCCTGTTATTATGTGGAATGATTAGGCTGCAGTGGCAGGGACAAGTTAAACTAGAACAACAAAAGACCTCCTTAACCTTTACCTGGACACAAGGCCATTCATAATGACTTGCATGGTTTGGAAAACCTACTCTGTCCTGGAGCACTCAAGATTTCCACAGCTCTGGTAAATGAGCAGGAGAGGGGAAGACAGATGGGCGAGGGAGATGAAATCTAATCCAATTCTGCATAGTCCTGTTTAGAATGCTGAGTTCAGGTCCCTGTCAAAAAATAGCGAAGGCTTAGAGATCATCATCATTTTCTTTGGCTTGAAAAAGGAATTTGAAACCGGATACAGTGGTTGCTCCCTGAGAAAACTTCCAACTATTTGTTATCCACTAGAGCAAATTATGCGCTTTCTGAAAGATATTTTCCCTCTTGAAGGAACCATGTGCCTTCTATTAATGTGAAAAGAACTAGATATATGGAGCTTTCTCTCTCACACACACACACACCCTCGCATACACACACCCAGTATCAAACACAAGTTCTCCTTGAAAAGCTAAAATATCTGCAACCATCTCAGGCTTCTCTCGCTTCTGAAAGATGCTCTTCCCTCTAACCCAGCTAGCTCCCTGCCTCAGCCTGATGAGCCATATTTTTAGTGGAATGGCTGCAGCATCAACCATTTCAAAATTTGGGGTAGGATGGGCTTTTTTTTTTTTTTTCAGACACCTTCCCCTACATACTACAAATTTTAATGGAACTGGATACGGCACAGGAATTAGAGAATCCCAGAGGATTACAGCTCGAGGAGACCTTATCCATCAACTAACCCAAGAGTGACCAAATTTTTTCTTTAAAGGGCCAGATGGCAAATATTTTAGGCTTTGTAGGCCAGTCAGTCTTTGTCACAAATTCTCAACTATGCTGCTGTAGTAAAGAATCAGCCATGGACAGTACAGGCATGATGAGTTGTGTTCCATGAAACTATACTTACAAAAGCAACTGGCAGGCCAGGTTTGGCTCACAGGCTGCAGTGTGCTGACTCCTGGTCTAGCTCACTGATCAAGTGATGGAGGCTGAAGCCCAGAGATGTGAAGAGGCTCATGCAGGGCCACCTGAGCCAGCCAGGACTGGAGAGTCCTGGAGTGGGAATTAGATGCTCAGTTCCAGGGTTTCCAGTCTGGAGACTTTCCTTCAATAGCATGGTCTTAATCCAGTTGAACACATTGATATTTCAAAGCAATTTATTGTGAAAATTAATTTATAAGCTAGAATGTGGAAACCATGCTTGGTTAGTAGAGGTCCTGGCTAAGGTGCTCTGAGACTTGTGTGGGGACGTTGGTGACCCTGAAACCAGCACTCCCTTGTGCACATCCTCTAGACATGCTCTGACCATCCACGGAGTCACACAGGCCTGTGGGAGGCAGCATAAATCCTTTCCATGACTGGGGCCCAGACTTGTACAAATGTACTTGGGAAACTTGAGTGGTGTTGATCCCACCGTGTTGTTGCCAACATGGCAAAATTTCACTCACTTTTAAAGTTTCTACTTGGATGTCGTGTGCATCAGGGCCATGCACCTGCACTGGCCAAAGTAAAACACGGCCAAGTCTGACAGTGGGGTGGGGAAGCAGTCTGTGCCTGCTGGGAGTCAGGGCAGGCCACATGGCAGGGGAAGGTGACGGTATTTGTGACTAATTTGATCTATCATACCATCTCTGTTTTACAAATGAGAGAGGAGTCATTACATCACATAACCATTCATTCATAGCCGCTTGTTACACTTTTGGTGCTAAGGAATACGCAGCTGATTTAACTGTATGCAAGCTCTCGTACCCCTTTTTGTGCCCAGCACATGTGTGAATGCTACAGGTGAGGCCGTCTGGCAGGTGGAGGATATGCTGTGCCTACAGAATGAGGAACATACCTAGGTAGGGCGTCTTAATTTAGAGCCTATAAACTTGAAGCTTGGGGTCATTCAGATTGCACTTTTAAAACTGGTAGTACAAATACTTTCTTGCTACTTTTCTTCTACCGTGCCCAATCCCCTGTGTTGGACTAAGGATTCTAATCCTGCTGAGCCTCTGGTATTGTTGTAGAGATAAGATTGCCCTCTGAAGCAGGCGGACGTGTCAGGTTGCTTTGGGTGAAGTTTGAGGAAAAGTTTCCCCCCATCTTATTATTATGAGCATTTTCAAATATACAGAGAAGTTAGAATAATTGTACGGTGGCCACCAAGCTTCTGCAGCTGTTACTTGTCCTGTCTGTAAATGTCTAAACACACACACATTTGCATGCATATATACATGTGTGTATACTGAGCCATCTGAAAATAAGTTGCAAAGATCCTGATACTTCCTTCTAAATACTTCTGATGCACCTTTCAAGATGGTACATCTTTTAAATAACTCTATTACCATTACTATACCTAAGAATAATTCCCTAAGTCTCCAAGATTGATAGCCAGTTAGATTTCACTGCCAGGATCCAATCAAGTTGTATGCATTACGTTTGGTCATGATGTTTCTTTAAATTCCTTTAATTTAGAAAAGGCCAACAGTATCCCACTTTAAAAAACAGTATAGGTTTTAAAAAATAGAACAGGACAGCTGTCTTGCACAGTATCCCACTATCTGGATTTGCTTGATTGTTTTCTCTTGCTGTCATTTGTTTTGTGTCTAGTCTCCTGTCTTTCCTATAACTGGAGGATAGCTCTAAGAGCATGGCGGGATTACCACTAGACCTTGATGTCTAGGATGCTTTGCAAGAGGTGCTTTGTGCTTGACATTGATTCTTACCTGGAGGCACATGGGTCAGGACATCCCACTATCAATGATCTTAAGTGTGATCATTTGGCTAAGGTGGTGAATGCAGGCACACTCCATGGCAGGCTTATGTTTTCCCCTTTGTCATTTAGAGTGATACTTTGAAATCTTGTAACTATTTTGTTCTTCATAAACTTTTCACATTTTATTAGATTTAACCAATAAAAATACAGATGACCAGTTAAATTTGAATTCTGGATAAACAGTGAATACATATTTCGTATAGTATGTCCCAGATGTCACATGGGGCATGTGTATTCTCAATTTTTATTGTGGTTATCTGAAGTTTAAATATAACTATGCATCCTGTATCTTATCTGGCAAGCCTAGACTATATGTTAGGGGAGGGTGTTGTGGAAAAGGAGGGAGAGGGGAAGGTACCAAATGCTGAAAACAAACTGGATAGACTTGGTGAGACTACCTGCAGACAAGTTTACACCTAAAGGTTTGGGGAAGCGTGGCTGGACATGCAGAAGGTGCAACTGCAAAGGTTTGGTCACAGTGATGTGTGAGGTTGGTGTGAAAGGATGCTCAGCTCATCCAGCGTGTACTCTTCTAATTCCTACTACATTGATATCCCGAGGTGGGCACCAGTGAAAGAGTGGTGGTCTTACTGTTTTTCTCCACTTTCTCAGTGTATTTCAAACAGTGAAGGGGCCCTGAAGCTTGAAGTCTGGGGGAGGATTCTTGTCTCTGTAACCTCAGTGTTCATGCAGGTCTTCTGAGGATCGTGTGGCAATGCAGTAAGTCAGTGATCTGAGATTCTAAATTTCTAACAAGCTTCTGTTGATGCTGACTTCTCAAATGGTCTTCTAGCTATCTAACATAGTGGATAAATGAGTGATGTTAGAGCCAGAGAGACCAAGGTTCAGGTCTTGGCTTTGTAGCTATTGATCTATGTGTCCTTGAGAAAGTTACATAATCTTTCTAAACTTCAGTTTCCTCTTCTGTAAAATAATATTAATTACATCTAGCAAACAGGGTTGATGCAAAAATTAAGTCAGATAGTGGCTGCAAGGTACTCATCACAATGCCTGCCATATTGTAAGATGTGCAATTGTATTTGCTGTTTTTATTAATATTAACAGTACTCTAATATGCAAAATGAATAGATGTCTCCAAGCTCATGTATTTTACTCTGTTGGAGTGGAGGAGAGTCACCCCAATTTGACATGATTTATTATACAGTACACAAAGTACAACAGACAAAGAGGGCAGCTGTCCTCTTACTCGAGTAGTATTTCATCCTGGAGGAAAAAAAAAAAAACAAAAACACTTATTTTCCAAGAGAGGACAACAGATTGATAGCAATGAATTCCAAGAAAGAAAAAAAAAGCTGAGATGTAGAACCGGTAGCAGACTGGAGATCTGAAAAGTAACAGGTGAGGGGAAGGGAGGGGCCAGCAAATAGACAAACCGACTTAAATGTGCAACAGTGTGGAGTTATTTGGTATGAGGGACCAACAGCCTTGCATCATTTCATAGCCACTACTGGAATCCAGTTTCCCAAAGAAAATGAGAGAGAACCGTAACAAAAACTGACACATGAGGACCGTAGAAATTCATTAGAAACAAATGACACTTGACTTTTGATTCTACACAGTTAAGACTATATTTCTTGGAGTTACTAGATGAATCCTCCGTTCGGTAATGATGGTAACATGACTGGACCAAGAGGGCTTCAAGACCTGTAATGAGGGTTGTGTGTTTAGGAGGGCCTGTGCACATGTACATCTCACTGTAGCCAGACAAATGTGAATCTCTGTCCCAGGCACTTGTCGGGAGTGGCCAGGGTCAGACTGCCCAGGTTGAATCCTACTTCTACTGCTTATCAGCCATGTGACCTTGGGCTAGTTACTTAACCTCTCAGTACCTTGGTTTCCTCATCTGTAAAATGGGTGTAATAATTATACCTTTTTCATGGAATTATTGTCAAGTTTAAGTAGTTTAAACTGTATAAAGTGTATAATGTGTTCAGTAAATAGTAGTTCGATGAATAGCATCATTACTAATTCTTCTACTACTGTATAAATGAGAATTAACTCTTTTTTATGTGCCCTACCATAAAAGCACAATGTTATCTATCAGGGATAAGTCTCTGCAAACAACCATGAAGGAGTAGTTGTCCCCTGTTTTAACCAGAGCGGCAGGATGTGTGGCAACTTGAGCTGGAGAGATCTGATTGGTTGAAGCTGAGGCAGGAGTAGAAAGGTAGGGGTGAGGGATGCTTCAGGGGCTAAGCAAGAGCTATGAAGATATCATGGTATACATGGAGCCAGATGAATTTCTGAAGGGCATCATCAGGAGACCTGGTCCAGAAGGCTGAGGTTGAGACCAGCTTGCTCATTATTGAGGTTGAAGGTGAGGCACCGAGCATACGCAGGTTGGAAAAGTGTCAGGCAAGCTGAGATGTGCTGAACACAGATCAAGACTGCAGTGCAGATTGTGGTTTGGGCAACTGTCCCTCCAGTTACACAAACCAGAAACCTGGACAATCTCTCACCCTTCATATCCGATTCAAGTATTTTTTTGCTTTTACCTTTTGCATTAACTTTTTCCCCCCCATTTCTACCTCCATCTCCACCCTTAACTGAGCCAAATCAGCTTTCACTTGGACTGTAAAAGACTCCCAGCCAATCTCTCTGCTTCCATGCTGGCTTCCTTCGTTTCTTTTCTTCATCCTGCAACCAGAAGGACTTTTTCTAAAATCGAATATGATCATGTGACAGCCTGCAAAAGCTTTTCCTGGTTCCTAGGACAAAGTTGCAATTCCCAAAAGAGTGTGATCCCACCCCCATGCATTCTTCTGCAGCCCTGTCTTCTTCCAGGCACCTTTCATGCCATGCAGCAGCAACTCTGGCCTCACCTTTGTCCTGCTACTCACCGAACGGCACTCAGCTCTTACGGCTGCAGTTGCCACTGCCTGGACCTCTCTTCCTTCCTCCTTTTATCTACCTAACATCTTCTTATCCTCCCAATCAGAGTCAAGCATCAGGGAAATTATCCCTGATCTCCTTGATCAGATCAACCCTCCCTCCCCATTTTAGCTCTCATAGAGCACCATGAATTTCTCCTTTGTGTCACTTACGCAGTTGAAATTGCACATTTACTTGCAGTGAATTATTAATAAGTTCCATGAAGGCAAGAATCATGTTGGTTTTGCTCAGCAGTGTACCTCTAGAGCATAGCATGATGTTAGAAAGTGCTAGGTCCTCAATAAACATTGGTTGACTGAATACATGCATGCATGCATGATTGAATAAATGGGTACATTCATGAAAAAGCAGAGATTCAGGCAGAATCAGGACATGAAATTGTGTAATGGTATAGGTTCATCGAAAGGCACTGACAGTGGAGTCATCTCATCAAGATGGCTCAGATCTTTTCTGATTAGTCCCAGCCTCTGAACTCACCTTTCGAACTAAGAGGAGTCTTCACTCTCGTACAAGTTTCAGAAGTGTAGAAGCTGTGGTTTGATTGGTTCATCTCTGCCTCCTCACCTCAATGTGTGGCATATAGTGGGCACTTGGTGCATTTTTTTCCCTAATGAATGAATGAATCAATGCTCAGGGAGGAATCATTCCCCATGTTCTCATCTCATCTACCATTTTACTGTTGGGCAGTTGGGCTGGGATGTCTGGTTTCTATTGGAGTTTACAGCTGATGCCTCCAAATGTGTCTCAGATCCATCTCTCCTTGGGAAAAGATTCTGAATGGTGTGTTTCAGTGTTTGAGGCTGCTCACAATCAGAGCTTTGACCTCTCCACCCCATGTCTGCCACATTGTGACATGCCAAATCTAAGCCCTCTCTCCCTGGGGTGAATTTGGACCAGGGCTGTTGCCATTCCCCTTGGACTCCAAGCTGGGTCAGGAAGCCTCCTCTCCTCCAAGGCCTGAGAGTACCTCTGTTTCCTCAGTCATTCTAAGGAAATGACTCTTCCGGAAAGAATAGACCCAGGCCCCAGTTTCTTGGCAGCCAGACTGGAGGGAGGATGTAAGCTGAGCCTCATCCTTTCTCGCTGCACTTTGCAAATATCTCATTTTTTATTTCCCTCCAACAACACGTGATGACCCTTTGGCAAGTCCTTAGTGCTAAATTTCTTTTTTATAGAGGCAGCAGTAAAAACTCTAGGGCTTTTGATAGGCAGAGCTGGGACGTAGAGCGGATGTAAATCACTTGAGCATTGGCTGGATTCGGTTGACAGATTTCTAGGTTCAATGAAACTTTCCTTTCCCAAATAAATCAAATTCTGACCTATGAAGGTCTAAGCTGGAAACACTTCTGAAGTGTCTGAATTTGGACTGAGGTTGGAGGTTGTCCTGTCTGGGTGATGGGCATGGAGTTTTGAGGTAAGCACGAAGGAAAAACTTGAGGCTTTTGATACATTTTGCTCCTGGTCCCTTAAATGAAATGGATGTAAAACACTTACAAAGGAAACTGAGGAGGTCTTGGAATAATCATGGAGAACTGAACCCAAGCTTTGGTGGTGAAGGGATTTTTTTTTAAATTGTGTGTGTGTAACTATAAACTATATGAATTTGTTAAAGTTTCTTCACAGCCATAAAGAACAGCTATGGCTGGACCCTTATAAGGGGTTTGTATGTAGAATGGCATTGAGAAGATCTTGAAATTTTAGGATTGTCCCTGAAGTGTCAGTTATCTTGCTGTAACTCAAAGTACCTTGAGGATCAAAGGGACCTATCTATTTGCTTTTGGACTCAGTTTTATGATTTAAAATGGCATATTGTTTCCCCTTATAACCCAAGTGCCCATAAGCATGTTTACTGTAGGAGTTCCAAATAGAGACTATAAAGGGACACAAGGTGTCCAGAATGGGTAATTAGGAAGGCACTCCCCGCCACCTCTCACCTGTGTGGGAACCAGCACGAATGGAAATGTGCAGCTTCTCCGAAGCCACCTATCATTCAGGTGGGGGACTGCACTGACACTCACTAATGGCCCAGTTATCACAGAATAGCATAGTGCCATTAACAACTGATTATACACATTATTGGGTAGCTCACAGCTAATGGGACCTGTCACAAGATCTCAGAAGACTGGGCTTATGATCTGTTGATAAATAGATACGTGGTCCACATGGGTCAGTCATTTCCTACTTAAGAAGGAAGGAGGAAATGAAGTGACAGCCTCAGCAGTTCCACACAGACCATGGTGACGTGCCTGGACATGAAGCCTGGGGGGTGGGCTGAGGTGCAGTGGATGTGTCTCCATTCTAGTCCTGCAAATATGAGGGTGATTGGGGATGAAACAATGCCAGAGAGATTTTTTAAAGTGTGGTGGAACTTCCGCATTCCGAAGGGAGGTGTCCTCTTCCTAGCAGGTGCCTTGAGAAGCTGGGAGGCTGCCTTTGTTCTTGGATTTCCTTTGTAGGGTTTTTTGGGGAGGATTGTGGTATATTCTTTTTGAGTGTCCTCAATTGTATCAAATCTTTGAAGGAGTAATTTGCCAAGCGTAAAGTAAATGGGGATGGGACTATCACTGCAGACTGTTGTTGGACAATGTAAACAATGGTTGAGGTCTACTTCCCATCCTTACACAGGTATCTAGGGTGATAATAAAGTAGATCTGAACATTAGGCCACAAATTCAGGTGCACAGCCTTATTTTATTTAAGTCAAATGATACCTGATTTGGCTCAGATGAGAAATTCAGTCTCATTTTGGTGGAGAGATGGGGATGAAGACATTTCTTTAGGTCCCTCTGGTGGTATCAGTTCACCAAGTACTATTCGCACCCTAACCTGTATTGGTTTCTTGGAGTCTGGTGAACGCAGTGCTTCTTTAGCACCCTGTTTTTGCTAAAGCTGGGAGCCTTCCTGCCTAGGTTCCTTAGGTGCATTATTCCAACTCCCCACCAGTGGCTCTGTCACCTCCCCTTAGTGTCACCACTGTTGCATTGCAACAGAGCCCTGGAGTCCCACTCCCCTCCAGTCTCTTCTCAGTCTTGGGAAACCGCTCAACTCAAAAGCATTTGCTTCTTTCCCTTTGTCTCAATGAGCTCAAACTTTTAGGGGGAAAAAAAAGCCAGGTAGGGACTTTTCTGCAGGCAGCCTTCTACTTTCAGCCTTTACAACCCTCTGCTAAAATAAGGGAACACAAAGAGCCTGACTGCTCTTTGGGAACCAAGGAGAGGGAAATGTAGTAAGAACAAAACACACATGAATATCTCAGTATGTTGTACTGCTGTGATAAGGATGGTGATGGCAATGATGGTGATAAAGATGATGATTCATACTGGAAATCCATTCATTTCCTTTAGAATTTCCAACCACTTCCTGGCATGATCCCTGTAGTAGGTCAGTGAGATAGGATACTGTGCCAAGAGGAAACCAAGACTCAGAGAGGTTTTGTGAATTGGCCAAGGCCACACAGCTAGTGTGGCCACAAGCCCTCATTTGTTGGTACAACATAGTTTTCTTTGAAAGAGGCCACATGTTGCCATTTTTTGCTTGGAGAATACCAGACCAAGCCTTTTGGGAAAAAGTGAGTGGAAGAGACTGCCGGGGTCTTGGACACCCATGTCACGGAGGGATGTTAACAGAAGGGATCCTGAGACTTGTTAAACCTGTCAAAGTCTCCCTGCTGTCTGGGCAGAAGGAGACCTTGTGAGTCAGACAGAATTTGAGCCCTCTGCCATTGGAACTGGGTTCTCTTGGAAAGAAAAGAAAGTTCATTTTGGTGGTATTTTTTCCCCTCTGCATCAGTCTCTCTAAATCTCTGCTGCTCCTTTCTTTGTACCAGGACTAGCTGTTTACTTAATTATTTTGCCACTGAAAGTGGTTAAGGCAGAAAAAGATCATGCTAGAAGGAGAGAGAAATGTTCTATTTTTTTCAGGGGGACACAGATTTATTTCAGTTTTAGTACTTCTTATTCAAATTCATCCAAAGTAATTAATGAAAGCTAGAAGGCCTGTAACACACACGCTCGCACACTTACACACACACACACCCCTTCCTAGGATTTCTTCACTCTTACTTGAATTATGTTGAGCTGTTTGGTCTATTGGTTCAGTACCCCAAGCCTAGTGCAGTATTGTCATCCCTTGCTTTACAACACAGTCATTATATCCCTAAACCACATTGTGATACACAGTGCCTTCTGTTTACGACTCCCGAAACTCCCACTCCATATATCACCTGCCATAAAACCCATCAAACTGCTGCTACTAAAATGGTGCACAGTGGTCTAAGCAGGAGCCAGGCAAATTGTGTGCTACCCTACTGTGGTTAATGAGAGTGAAAATGTGGTTAGGATTTTATTCAGGCGATGTTCATTTGCAGGGCCATTGTAGTGAGATGGCAAGAAAGATTCTTTTGTTAACTTGAATGACAATATATTTTGTATTGTATGAAGTGGCTCAGTGCAGAGTTTGCCAAGTTATTTGTCAACTGTAAATAAGTCAAACCGTGACCTTGAATGACTAGGTTTTTATTGCTTGGGGGGTCTCAAAAACTAATTAATATACTGAGATTGTGATATTGAGTATCAGAAACCTGTTGCCAGATTTGGAAGTACAGTAGTGCAATTCAACTCTAATAAAGACCCAAAAAAGTTAAAATAGAAGGCCTCTTTTCTGTAGAATAGATGCACAATGTATTGTCTTCCACCTGGGGGATTTTTTTTAAAAGAAGGTGAAGGATAGGGGACAGGGCACTGTACCTTTTGCATGTTTTGCATTCTTCTGAAACCTGCACATGAAGCAGAAAATTCTTAGTAATATTCTGAGCCATCACCGAGTCCCTGAGACGTATGTGAGGATCTTCACTGAAAAATAATTAAAGCAATTAAACATAGCTTTGTCCTGTAAATAATCCTAATTCAAAGTTATTCTCACCCCTCCCCACACCCTTTCCCCATCTCCAGCTCAAGAGCCAAGACTTTTTGATCCTAGAGAAAGGATTTCTTAAAGTGGCTCAATAAATACAAGGTATTTTACTCAGGGAGAAATAACGTGAACTTGTCTCTTGTTAATCCATGATTTCCCTCACTGGATCACAGCTTTCTTTCCCTTCAAACAACTAATTGTGTGGCATGGAAGACACATACTCCTAACGGTATAAGAAAACTCTCTACCACAGCCTTGGTCCATTTATGAAAACTTTAAAGAAAAAATTAGCACAGTGCATATACAGCATGTCTGATCTCATTAACTCATTAATTCATCACTGAGATATGAGTGTCCCCAGAGACTACTCTGGGCAATGTCACGAAAGCAGAGCTTGTCTCTGGCATGCTCTCGCCTCTCTACTTTGATCTTCTCCATTGCTCCCCCCAGGATGATCGGGGTCCTGGAGCTGACCCTGCAATAGCATTGTTATCACTGCCAAAGTTAGCAGAGACAACCCACCAAACCCCAAGTTCTCTACTAAGTGCATCCTATATGTTATTCATTTGACACACACCAAAATGCCGTCAGGTGGGTTCTAGTGTATTTCCCACTTACAGATAAAACAAACGAGACCCATGGAGATTAAGCATTATTTCCAAGGTCAAGTGACTAGGTAGAGGCAGGACCTATTCTGGCCACTCTTCTTCTAGACCTTTTTCTTCTTCCTTCTGATCACCTTCTTCTGGGATGTCTGCATCCCCATTCATCTTCCTTGCACCATTTCTTTAAAATCATATTCTCTTCTGGGGAAAGTGAGCAGCCAAGGGGTGAGCTACGTACACCCTCTCCACTCCTGTATAAGCACATGTCTTATTCTCAGTGCAGGGCTCTTGTTTCCTGGAGGTCCTTAAAAATGATGCTCTTACCAGGAATGTCACATGCTGTGGCCCCAGCAGAGAAGCCATGTACAAAGAGGCACTAAACCCGCTTCCTAAGTTTTGCTGGCTGGCCCTGTCTGCCAATGAACAGATTTTCTTAGAGATTCCTATTTCTATGTTCGTATCTTGGCAGCCCTAACCATGGAAGAGAGTAGAGTTAATGTTATCAGGAAGGACTAAAGAGGGGCTTAAAAAAAGTATATTATCCACAAAGTTTTTGTGGGTGATACTAATACATTCTATGTACTTTCAGGAGGCTTGGTTTATCAGCCCCAATACTGCACCATCATAAAGCTGAGAAAAACAGATCATTCAGGTAGAAACTAAAGGATAGCAAAGAAAGAATGGGATTCTCTGTGGAATGACCAGAGGCTATGGGGCAGAGTATTCAGACTGCGCCCCTCTGTGATCTGTTTGACTTCTTGAGGGGAAATCTGATTTCAATTGAGTCATATTGTTTTTAAAAAATTCCAACCCCAAACAGCACCACAAAGAGGAAATTAAACTATAAAAAGTGCATTAAGGTAAGGGTAGGGATCTAAGTTACTGGCCCAGAAACAAGTCAAAATCAAAGTTAAGAGAACCCGTACGTTGCTCTAGTTAGACATTGCAGATGCCACCACTATTTACAATTGCTTGATGTAAAACAGTCTGCCTTGCCATGGATGCTGACATCATCAGCATAGCACTTAGGACTTGGGGATCTCCAAGTACTTTATAAGCATCCCTTTAGTTATTCAGTTCTTGTGGACAATCAGATAAATAGAGAGTGCCATTATCCAAGCCACATGGATAGAAGCACTCTGGTTGGAAATGCATTCCCAACACAGGGGCTTAGTGATGATTTGGGAGCTAGCAAGGTATTGCTGGCCCTCAGAAGACTTGGATACATTCTCTCCCTGACTCAGCTATCCCATACTTTGTAATTCATATTTCTGGCATTAGAGATCTGCGTTAAGATAGGCAATTGGGTAAAGAGGGCTATTTATATTCTAGCCTTGGTGGTACCACTAACTAGGTATGTGACCTAGGGCAAGCTACGTATCCTCTCTCCTATGCCTACGGTCCAAGGTTATTTTCAAGTTCAAGCACAAAATCTAATGCAGTCAAATCTAGGAAAGTCTAGAGCACAAAACAACTGTATTATCATTATATAGGTGAAGAAAAGGAAAAGCAAAGGAAAGACATAATTTAAAAAATTGAAGATTGGCCACAGTATTTTTCAGGCATGTAAATGTAATAGTACATTTAATTCAGGTATGGTTGTGCCCTTCCTAATTATTCCTTACACCTGATGTGGCCCATGGGAAAACTCTCTCAGAGGCCGTGCATTTAGGGTCTTGTATATTTTCAGGTTTCCTTATTAAGTAGAAACCAGAAGCCTTTTTATGTCTCCGTGGGGACACCTCCAGAGCTTGTATCAGCAGAAAAGAAACCATAACCTGAGGTGTTGGGGGTGAGGACAGAAAGTCTGAAGGGGCTCAACCCCAAAGCAGAATGGGAGATCACTCCACCTGGCTGGCCATATGGGCTGCACGGCCCTTTGGTCTTCTCCTGGACGTGGAATGGTCATTGTGTTTAAAAGGAACTTTAGCCTTTAAAGAGGAAAGAGATTAGAGAAGCCTGTGCGTGTGTGTTCTGTTGTGTTTATATACAGGCGCTTGATCAAGAAGTTTTGGGTCTGTCCATCAGCAATGGGGAAGAAGTGTAGCGTAGAAGAAGGAAAAACTATTAGGAAACAGGTATTAATTGAACATCTGGTTGACACTGAGTATTGTGCAGTGTGTCATCTGTAATGCTGTTTTTTTTAAAAGAGGTTGGACATGATCATATTTTTAAATTCTCAATTGCAAATCGTTTTCAGGCTCACCAAGCATTTCTTTCTGACAGCTAAACTACCAAAATTTGCCTGGCTTTGAGCTGGATGCCCTGGCATTCAAAAGAAATTGGAGTCATGGTCACTGACCTGGAGGCATTTATGGACTGGTCAAAGAGAACTTTGATAAGAAGAGGAACAGAGAGCAAAATAAAAGGATTTGCAGTTCAGGGCTGCACCGAGTGGCAAAGACAATCCGTGCTTTGAGGGTTCAAAGAAAGGGGAATTCCATAGTCAGAGAAATGGGTATTGGAGTTGTGGGTGGGGGTAGGGAGGCCTCTTGGAAGTGCTGGGACCAGAAGTGGCAGAGAGGCGGGGTTAGAATTTGGAGACTCACCTCTGTGAACACCTTGGTTCTGTGAGCCTGGGACCAGCAGGGGGAGCACAAGGTAATAAACAGCTTTGGTTTGAGGACTTGACTGTGCCTTTTGGAGCTAAAGGAAAACAAGGCTGAGAGCAAGATGGGATCATTTGCTACTGTCCTCTCTCGTCTCGCGTGTATCTGTTGCTTTTCGAAAGCCCATCGTGTCTCATTCCCCTGCTCACTTACAAAACTTGTTCCATGGTAAATAAAGACACAAATCCCAAACGAACTAACCAAAAGAGCCCACAAGCAAACAAAGAAAATTTAGACAAGGAAAACTCAGTTAATTGTTCTTTAAAACAACTTCAATTCTTTAGCCTCTCAATTCTTTGAATAGTCAGGTACTAGGAGGAGCTCATGGAATAACTCAGAGACCTGTCACTTTAATATTTTCTCTGCATCAGGGAAGTGGGCTATTTAACAAAATTCAGCAAATCAATGACTGTTGGAAAGAAGATTTGGGGTAACTAATGTGATCTTTATAAGGCTTCAGTGGTGAAACATGCATTAAAAAGGGGTGCAGCCTGATGTTTATTCTCAATGAACTACTTTAACTTTCTAGAAACTTGGTCAAATATGGCTCGTAGATATGTCAGAGTGAGGCTCCAGCTTTACTGAACCGGCTCTGCCCGGCTCTCCATGGCCCTTTTCACGGGGCTTCCATCAGTTCCTCAAAGAACAACACAGCCCTGCCTGCCTCAGGTGCTTTGCACAACCTGTCTCCACTGCAAGTCCCACTCTGTCTCCTTCTCCAACTTTTGCCTAGTTGATTTCAAGCCATCATTCAGATCTCAACTCAGGCATCATTTCTTCGGCAAGTCATCCATAAACTACAAACTAGCTCTGTCTGCCATACGTTCTCAAGGCACTTCGCACTTTTTATTCATCAACACAGCTTGCAATTGCATGTGTGTTTTTGTGACTATTCTGCTCACTGCCCTTTACCTTACTAGACTGAAAGCTCCAGGGTATGGGGACTCTGTCCTTTTAATGCACCATTGTGTCCTCAGCATTAAGTATATTTCCTGGTACCTAATAAGGCTCAATCACTACTCATCTGTTGGATGAAAATTGCAGACAATAATTATCCACTGCTGACGGTAGGTGTTACATTCTGCTAAGGGTGATGGGAATAGAGAGAACTGAGACTTAGGGGAGGACAATAAGGTCAGGAGAGCCTTGGCAAATGCTAGGTTTTGGAAAGAGAAGGATGGAATGGGGAGGAGAGTGGCAAGGGTACTGGGAGAGAGGCTGGACAGGCAAGCATGCACAGTGCTGGCTGAGGGGTGTGTGGAGTGTATGGGGATGTAGCAGAATATGTGGGGATGACTGTCCTGGGGCTCATGTAGGTTAAGGCACTAGTCATAGTTCAGTGTACTGTGGTCTAAAGGATGCTACTGATTGTGTTATTCTTCATTTGTTTCCCACCCCTGAATTCACTACATTTTTTATAGCCTGCTTGTGTCCCCGGAGGCTGATCCTGGCTCCTGGTTGGATTTGGCCAAGAGAAGGCAGTTGCCTGGACTGGAGGGAGGGAGGCAGGGAGGTGGGTTTATCCTCTCCCTTGCTTCCTTGAATGCACATCTCTAGTGGTGGCTGCATCCCTGCATTACTACAGCTCCTGCTTCGTGGCCCCTCTCCCTTGGCCCAGCTCTCACTGGTTTCAGAAAGTATTTCCCACCCTGATTCCATTAGCCTTAGGGCCTCCTGCTAACCCGAGTCTCTGTGTGCCTCTCTGCTCATTCTTCTTTCCTTGTTTGTTTCCTTAACCTTGCTTACTCCTCAGTAGCCCCTTCTCTAAAACCTCCTCATTTGAACCATCTGGAGGCAACTGTGCTTCCTGCTGGGATCCTGACTGATGCTCTTACTTTCTCCAAGCGATGACACTTACTCACATGTTGCATTTGGTGCAATGCTAGGTACAGGACTGCTTGCTAACAGGCAACACGATTGCAACTGGCCATTTGTCTAGATTCACATTAGAAATATCCTCTTTATTTCTGGGCAGCACATTGACTATTAGATTCTTGACTCTGTCAATGGAGGGAAAGGCATGCCTTTCTGCTTCTTCTACTGTGCTTGCAAAGACTACACTGTTAACAATCTGATCCCACACCTAAAATCTTTGACCAAAGAGATGTGACTTAGAAAACCCCACGCTGACAAGGGCATGGAAAATAGAACCATTAGCAGGTAAGAGTGCTTATTAGACATCCAGCCTGCAAAATTCAGGTCACCAAATCTTTTTTTTTTTTGAACTGGATTATTACACTGGCTGCCTCAGTTCTCTAATTTATTTTGCTGGTGCAGACCCTGGGCCTGCACTTGTTCCCTCATCCCCCCAAAAAAGTACAGAAAAGTAGAACAGGAGGATTATAGGTGTAAGAGATCCTTTCCTGGTTCCAGTCCTATTTTGATATTATTGGCTAGTTAGATTTTTCTCCCCAGACATATTGAACATGTACCCCCAGATCTATAAAATGTCCAATTAAGAAACCAAAGAAAGGGTTCAGGAACCGACTCAGTTACACTGATACATAATGTAAGGCCTTAAAAAATAGAAGAGAGTAATTTAAATATGTTTTTAAACTTATGGCATAATATTTCTTCTGATATTTCCTTCACCCAACCCCCTGCTGGATACCCAGAGCAGGAAAATACTCAGAATGAATTTTCTAAATTAGGAATTGAGAAATGACCCATTTATAGAAAATCAAAAGCAGTCTCTCTCACATTCTGCAAATACCTGAAGAAAATATACGAGGAGTCATTTTAGAATCTGCCACAAAAAGGGCCAGTGCTTGATCTGTAGCATCCTGCTCACTAAAGGAAACCTTTCCTCGTACGATGGAATGTTGGAATAGAAGAGACCAGGGCCTGGATCCCATCTTCACTTCGGCTTAGTGGGACTGGGCTGGGGTGCCACCCAGAACTAAGTGACCTGAAAGTATGGAAATATCCTGTTGGAGATTTAAGATGGAATAGCGACCTGATTAGTTATTCTAATTTTAGTCTCCTTATTTCCTTGATTATTTTAAAGAGCAATCTTGTATTACACAACTTGTACTTTTCTGCAAATAGACTCATTCTGTTTGTTTTGAGGCTTTATTATTATTTCCCTTGCATTCCTACATAGGAAATGCTACTCAGAAACCATTGTCCATAATCCCAAGGCTTCAAAGGAGATCTGACGGGGCCCCACACTGCACTCCCTGTGTGCAGACCCTCTTCTCTGCTGAGTCTGTAATGGAGATGAACAAAGATAAACACAAAAGTATCTGGACTGTACCTGAATCAAACCTTTAGACATTATCCTTAGCCAAATTCCCCACCCTTTTCTTTCTCAGGAGGTATATGCCTAAAGGAAAATCAAGCTTTTATAATTGGTCTTGGAGTATTTTCCATGTGTAAGAGACTGTTATAGTGCTAATTTAAAAGTGTGTTGACTATGGTTCACAGCAGAAATTCACTTAAATAATAACTCCAAGCCTTGCTGCGTTGGTGCTCTAGGGAGGCTGGACTTACTCAAAGGGGAGCCAAAAGATGCTCGAAATAAATTATTTTAAATTCAGTTTCATTTTAAACATGTAAGCCAACTATTTGCTTGGGAGTCAGAAGAATGGCTCCATTTCTGCCAGGATCTTGTGCATTTGGGGTAGCCTGAGACATGGCAAAATCTAGCCATAAGGATTTTTGGACTACCTGATATTATTCATATTATGAATATTATTCTTATTTCTTTTCTCTGTTGATGAGTAAATGATATGTGAGTGTACTTCAATTAATATTTATAGAGTGTGTGAAGCACTGTTAAGAATGCGAAGGTGAGTGACATGTAATATGTGCTGTCCAGGGTTAGGAAGTTCAGGCAGATTTCTAAATAACAAGGATGGACCTTGTTAACGGATTAGCAATGTGCCCTAAGATTCCAACAGAGAGAGAGAGAAAGAGCGCAAGCGAGCACATGCACACTTGTCTTGGAATCGGAAAGGTCTCCCTGCAGGAGGTGCCATCAAAGTGATGCATCCGTCTTCCTCCAGGACTGGCCTGGCCTCTGTCATAGTTTCATAGCTCCCTGTACTCTCCCTTGATGGCATGTCTCCAACTTATAATTACACATTATTTTATTATTTGAATAATGTCTAGGCCACTAGATCGTAAGCTCAACATGGGCAGAGACAGTGTCCTTTTTGCTTACTTTGGTATCCCCAGGGTCTTGTATGGTGCCAGTTTAGAAGGCAGTCAAAAACGTCCAATAAATGGATGAATGAATGAGAGGCATTGAAGAGAAGATGGGAATTGGGGTAGAGAAGGAGTCTTCCAGGTGGAGGGAACAGTCTAAAAAACGGTCATGCATAAGCGGCCCCCCGCCAATCCTTAGAGACTTTCTAAACGTTCGAAATGGCAGACTGCGTCAGATCCTTTTACTGAATGACAAGAGGACTTACTGAGAGAAATTGTGGCAGGTGCACAAGTATCTCTAACCTTTCCTTCGTAAACTCAAGAACATTTTATCACACCTGATTTTATTTAAGCTCTTCTTGAACCTAGTAGATGCTCATTAAATGTTTGAAAGCAGAATTTGACCACGGGTGGATTTACGGAGGTTTTCTGTTCTCGACAACCTTTTGGAATAACAAGCTATCATTGCCTACCCCCTGCCCCCTCCTGCCTCTCACTTAAGCCATGTCTTTATGCTGTGAGAAAAATGGTGCAATATGGGGGAAAAAAAGCAGGGCATCTGGTTCACCAGATATGCATATGGCCGCAACATATGGCAAACCCAGGGCATTTGACCATCAGTGCTCATTAGAACGTGCCGGCAAAGTGGATGCTGCGCGTTTGCTGGGTCTGTGTTGTTCTTCTCCCAGCACGCCGACCTGGTGTTAATCATCAGGACACACTTGCCTTTCTCGAGCAAATCACTTCCTCCTCTCCTTTCACCTCTAATTTTTTCGGTAATCCCCTCCTCTTTTGTCTTTACTTTCAATTGGTCTTACTCGACAGATCTTACTAAAAACATCAACCCACCACAGTAACAACCAAAAGCGACAGCAGCAGCTCACTGCCTTCTCAGGTGGTGGGAAGAAAGCGCAAGTTTCGTTTGCATTAAGGCATTAAGGAAAATAGTCTGTTTCTCTCAGAGTCTGGGATAATTAACTTTGCACAGAAAAAAAAAGAAAATCTAACCCATCCCAGAGCCCCTGAATCTCACTCAAGGGCTTCACAACTTCAGGAAGAGGAGGGCCAGGGAGTGTGCAACCCCACCCCCAACCCTGGCAAACAAAACACAACAACAATCCATTCAAACATTGAGCGTGGATCAGTCTTCAAAAGCCAGTGAGCTGCTTATTCATTTTGTGTATTTGATAGCTTCCTCTTAAAACGTCCCAGGCTCCAGCTTTTCCAGGCCCTTCTTAGGTTTCTGTTTCCCTCTCTCCTCATACCTCCACTTCCCACTTCTCTAAGGAGACTCCATTTTTCGGTTCTCATTGGCAAGTGAAGCATCATTCATTTAGTACATTTGCATATTCCATTTCTGGCCGGGCTGCTCCTCTCATGTTGCATTTCTAAAAATGAGAAACGAGATCAAAACTCACATTAACCCTGATGTCATCCCCTTTGCTTTTCATTCATTGCTGTTCCTTATTTATCATCTTTCAGCAAATTTTCAATCCATATGACATACTCCCCATCGAAATCAATTAGAACCAGTTTTGCAAAATAGACTTTCTGATGCCCTCTGTGAATCTTTTCTTGAATTCCAGCTATATACAGTTGGTGCACATTCACTTATTGCTAGGTATACATTATTCCTTTCATCTGCTAGTAACAACTATCAAAAAATAGCAACAAATTTGTCTGGAAGGATTTATTCTCCACTAGCTCCCTTCTTCTCTAAGTATCGCTGATGATTTGATTAAACTCAAAATAGTTACAGATTTTTCTCATTTAATACCCAATCCATTATTTCAAAGCAGGAAAAGTACAGATTTTTTTTCCTTTTAAATAGTTTTATAGACAAAAGTGAAAGATTTTTCATTCTTGCTTCAAATTCATTGTGAAAACAGAAGGCAGTTTTCCCAGATGGAAATCTGTCATATCATTACGGAAATGTCAGATTTCCACCCGGGGCATATTGACAAAAAGCCATGGTTTTTGCCCAGGGGGTGGAATTTTGCAAATATTCCCAAGAAGAGCTGCACTCCCTGGAAGAAGACAGAGGCAATTTCTTTCCCCATTTCAGATTTGTGAGACTTAGCTCTAAGAAACTGGTTTCAGGCAAATACCCAAAGAAGAAAAAGAAGACTTTAGCATCCCCAGTTCTGGCCATAGGGGCTTGGCTTTTGTTCCTGAGTCAGTCCTGGCTGTATTTACTTTAATGCTATAGTTACCCTGAGCTCTAACTCTGTTGGCGGTATCACAGAAAATGGGTGTGTCATTGCCAAACAGAGGAGAGATTTCCTTCTTTGACCTAACTGATTCTGCCATGTAAATATCTCCCCTTTAGTTAATAGATATGTTCTTTTTAAAGTATCTTTTAATTTTGCTTATTGTATTTTTTCCCCTGAGAATGAAGCACTTTAAACCTCTGTTAGTGGAATATTCATGCACATGTTAGAAATATTAGCAAACCATGTCCACATTAATGAATGATAAGACATTTAGAGGAAAATAAAACAATCCCCAAACATTCTCACACATTTATAGTCATCAGAATCTCACGCTTTAACTAGATGAAAGAGATTTGTGAGTGGCATAAGTCATGGCAGAAACAGCCCTGAGACATGAGTTACTCTATTCTGTTGCGTAAAAGTCTTTCTGCTTTGTATAATAGCCCTGCAGATTAGCAAGTACAATGCAAAGGATCCAAATATTTTTCTTAAATAGATTTGCTGTTCTCAACAAAAAAACCTCCTCCGAAGATTACACTAGTATAGGTTCTCTGCTTCATTAATATAAATAACTCCAATGTATATTTTTTCCTAGCAGAAATACCTGCATTAAAAAAAATACAGCAATAACTTCAAACTTCAAAGGTCTAAACTTCAAAAGGTTTCTTGCATTCTGCTTGATGGGACAGCATCTTATGCACACATGCTTTTTCCCTGCTAAATGCCTTAATAATGAGCTTGGGTTCAGATTTTGTGAATCGGAGCCAAGTAACTCTATTTTATTATATTTGCTGGGAAATGAACTAGCTCAGGGTAATTAGGAAAGCAATTTTATTAGCTTCTATTTCATAAAGATTGTTTTTTAATCAGAGTCAGAACTTACTAGAAATGATTCTGTGCTCATTGCTTGGGTCTCAGGAAATGAAGTGGGGCACCGTAGGTCCTAACCCACAGTAAAACCAACGTGATGAAGACAGAAGCTTTGCTCTTAATCTCTAACAATGCTGTAAAAATAAACCCAATCTGATGGTGTTGTAAATAAAAGGGTCACAGCTAACGATTACCTGTGTCTAGTTTATTATAGACTAGGGCTTTGATAATTGAAGGAGTTAAAAGCTCTCTGTTAATTGTCCAAGGAGTCTTGGATTCAAGTTGTGACAATCCCGGTTTGGGGGCTCGGGGGACTAGGGTGGGTAAGAAGCGAAGTAAAACACTGGATTAGGTGAATATGTCTTCCAGAGACAAATGGGAGAAAGAATTGGGACTGATAGTGTATTTAGATAATGTAGTGCAGCTGTGAAAAAGACAAATGCTCTACTGGGGCACACAGCATAGAAAGGGGTGTTGCTTATAGGAAAATGGAGTTTCTGTAATCATGCCTCTCCTGGCAGCCACTTATGGAGCAAGGCATACTGTTTGGGGCACCTCATTATAGAGAGAACATCAATACTGTAAATTAGAGAGAACTCAGAGAAGGGTGACAAAAAAGATAAAAGGATTAGAAGAGATGACCTATAAAGAAAGGTTAAAGGAACATAACATTTAAAGCTTTCAGGAAGAGGAGCCAGAGAGATGGAAGCCTATGCTGACTGTCTACAAATATTTGAGCAATAATAATTTTCAGGAAAGAAGGGGATGGCGTGCAGTGGTTGAGAATGGTCTAATAAGAAGTAACGGCTTGAAACTAAGGAAAGGGGAAAATGTCGGTTAGGAGACATTAGGAAAAATTTCTTCCCAGTAAGGACAATTAGGCACCGAAGTGAACTGCCTGGGGAGGTGCCTGAGGCCCCATCACTGTAAGAGTTGCAAGTATTTGAGGGGCATTAAAACACTGGGGGAGCTCCTCTGAAGGGAAAGAAAGCCCACGCTTTCCTGAAGACATTCCTGTATGGGAGAACTGGGCTAGAACACCCAGGAGAACTTTCCCAGTGGCCCCAGCTGTGATGTAAAGCTTGTAAAGAGCGAGTGTGGACAGTGGGGGTGGAGGTGGTAAATATGATCCAAGGGAAAAGCCCATCCACGTGTATGGGAAATATCTTTCCAGAAAGCTGTTATTCCCTACTGTCGGTCGTTAGTGTTGGTGTTCCTCGTTTACCTGGACAGTCATCAAGACATTTACATCAATCATTGCACAACACCTCCAGAAGTCAGAGCGAAAGTGGGAAGCGAGGGATGTCTCTGACAAGGAAGCACGTTTAAGAATGAATGGTGTGAGGGTGTGTGCATCAGTTTCTGTTGTGCCAGCAAAGGGAAATAGAGAAAATTGCCATGTTTTATCATGTCGGACTAGCTGGAACAGGTGACACAGTGATCAGGTGTGCATGCATAATCACTCCCCCAAATAATCGCCATGTGGAATAATTTCCCCCCAAATCTTGCAGCTTCAACTTATTCTCTGCGAGTGACTCATAAATCTTGGCCTTGAATGTGAATCAGGATTCCAAGCTGCAGGCTCAGGGGTTTGTTGGATTTATTCAACTTTAGTCTTTATTTATAGACATAAAAGTGTATTATTGGTTGTAACATCCAAACAAAAGAAAACAGATTGTAAGCATCCATTAATGTTTTCCCAAAAGGGAAATCGCACGTTTCTCTCGGGTCTTTCATTCTCTCCCTTGTAATATTAAGATGATGTCATAAACTCGTAATTACTTTGTGATGTTCTTGTGTACTTTATATCTGTTGGTTCAGAGACGCAAATTCCCTCTCTGATCAGAATGCAGCAAACAATATGAGCAGGTGGAAGATAAGTCTTCGGTGGCTTGCAATTTAGAAGCCTCTGAAGTTTTGAATTCACACTATTTAAACTCTTTTCTCTGGGAGGGAAAAGATGCATTTTTAAAATCTTTGGTCTTTCATTATATACATGAGATGAGGTGTTAATTTTACTGGAACAATTACTCTTACTGCCGGAAAAGAAAATTATTTTGGCTAACAATGAATGCAGAAGCTATATGAAAAAATTTTATTGTGTTTATCTGGTAGAAATTTTTCATCCACTAATCATATCCAGGAAACCAAGGCATTTTAAAACAAGGGGTACCTTTGTATGCATATTATTAGATGGTTGGCTTTCAAATACCTGTGACATTGGGATAAATAGAAAACACAAAACATAGGTCTGTGAGAGAAAAATGAATCACAAGATGGTGACTTTCTATTTTCTTAGCTAAATCTTTGTTCTTTTACTCTCAGCTCAGCTTTTCAATTCTGCAGGAAAGAGGCCATAAAGTATCTATTTCCAACTCCTCTTTAAGCCTTGCTCAGATTTCTTATTGCTCATTGCTAACCATTTTAATTTCTGACCTCTTCTGCTCCACTAGTTATAGACCCATTCACTGACCCTCTAGGATTTCCAACTCGGTGATTTATGTCCTTGCCATATTCATGGGAAGCGCCAGCATCAACCTCAGAGAAAGAGAGAGGAGAGGTGGGGGGGGGGGGAGGGAGAGAGAGAGAGAAGTGCTTCCCTATCTTTCTCCTGCCTGGTGTTTTAACAACTTTTCTTTATGTTTCTCTTTTTTTGTAATCTTAATAATGATCTTGATGCTGGCCACTTTTGATGTCCCTGGCAATGCTTCCTCCACCCTCGAAAAAAAAGGGAAAGGATTCCTCTTTGGAGTTTTAATTGTTGCAGCTACTACAGACCAAGAGGCAGCATTTCCTTGAGTGGTGGAGTTTGGGGCAGGATGGAAAAAGAGTGATCCCTCAGTCTCTAATCTAATCAATAAAGCTATTGACTTCTGGGAGAGTCAGGAGGGTAGAGTCTGGGGAAGCAGGCTTCCTCCTTGGCCTTAACACTACTCTCTCCTATGGGGAAACAGAACCCTTTTTCCTTTGTTATTAAGATGTTGAGGGTTATAGGGCCATCTGTTAGGAGGAGCTGAGCCACTCTTATCATTTGTTGAATATATGCCCAGTCTGGGCTTCTTACAAGTTGACAAGAAGACCAACAAATGTGGATGCTGTTTGCCATTCTCAGTTGAGTCATCTGCATTCAAAGCTGAGTTAAAGGTGATTTGGCTTTTGATCTTTGTTTTGCCAGTTTCATGTATATTCCTTTCTGTGTCTTTTTCTCACTCTTACATTTAATTTCCAGTCCTTTCCCCCATTCTCTGCATTCTATACAAATCCTAGGTCTCCAGCAGAACAGCCGCTTTTCATGTGAGCCGTGCTTGAGGGTCAGTTGTTTCTGTCTGACCCGGGTGTGTGCTGTGTGGTAACACCGTTCAGAACTGAGTGCGAACACAGACTCGCGAGCCTCTTTGTCAGGATACGGACGTGCCCCACGTGTCGGTACTGTTTACTTATTAGGATCTGAAAACTTAATCATACACTCTAAGAAAAGGCTGTGATAAAGAATTTTACTCCTGCCTGTTCATCTAAGATTTAGACTTGATGTATTAACGCCAAATTTAAAATTGTGTCCTCTTCATTGCAATCCTCTGTAGTTACAAGATTCTAATAAATATTATGTCCTCCCATCATGCAATTAAAATTTTCCACCTCATTTCACAATGCAAAACATTCACATGTTGTCAATCATTTTGAAACATGATTTTTTGACATCATATAATTTCACTTCATTTTTTCAGACAGACATCGCACCAGGAAATTATTTAAGAAAGAATCCTATTATATCTTTATTTTTCCACCAAATTTCACCTTCAAATGCAGTCATTTGTGTACATTTCAGTAATTTCAACAATAAACTTGCAAGGAGAGGAGGTGGCAACTCCTTAGACAGACGTTCACATATGGGTTTTGCCACTCTTACAAGGCTGCAGCTCGGTCGTGGGCACTCGGTTAGAAAACACGGTTTTAGCCACGGGAAGTTTACAAGTCTTGCTGCACAGAGTGAAAAGGTTGCTGCCTGAAACAGCTACCACCTGGGAAGCTATGAGAAAAACATGCGTATGCTTTTGAACTTTCCTCTGTTTAATAACTAGCAGACACTAATGATTTGCCAAACATCCTGATTTAAAATGGTGGTAGTCAAAAGCAAGGCTGCCTGCTGGTTGTCAGGTAGCCCACCTGTTCTCCAAACCAAAGTTCCCCTGACCTGTGCCCAACGCAAAGCTGTTATCCTTTAAACCACTGCTAGACGTGCGTGTATACCTTGTTGGGTCTCTCGCTAAGGTTCTGGTCTGCTGTCGTAGAGAAGCTTCCGACTGGAAGCTCCACATTGCCTTTTTTATGAAGGAAGATCCTTTGGGGGCGATCTCATGCACAGTCTTTGGGGAGGTAGGGGTGGGAGCTGGGGTGGGAGAGAAGGGAGGAGGGCTCATCTGGTCTGAGCAGCACGGGACAGCTAATGGGAGCATGTTGACTAAGGCACACTGCTCAGTGCAGGATAGGATGAGTATATCCCTTCCTAGTGTTTTAAAATAGTGGGGTGGGCTTTTCAAAAGGGGTGAACTGTGTTTTTTGTGACTTGGTGTAGTTGTGAGAGGAAATGCACAGAAGAGCTAGTGGTTGAGAGTGGGGAAGATGTGAAGTAGGGAAATCTGTGGTCACTAGGAGGGTGAGCAAAGGTGGTTTTTGATGAAAACAAAGGAGCCTGAGGAGGCGGGAGGACACTCACTCCTTTGGTGTGACCTTAAGAAGAAAGGTGATTAGAAGAGTTCATTCAAGGCTAGTTTGGTTATAATTTATTAGCACAAAAAGTTAGTTAACACTCATTATATTCAAAATTGCACTGGGCCACAGTAGTGTTTCCAGCTGACTACATCATGGCAAGTACACAGAGACTGAGCTCTTTCTTCATGTTCTATGACTACCTATTTAATAAGATATTCTCGATTTATATAGACACTGTAATATAGGTATCAGTGAATATATCAGAGTGAGACATTAGATAGCACTGGAAGGAACTATTTTAAGATAGTTCTATCTAATACTGAGTATTAAAATGATTGCATTTAGGATTTTATTAATGGTTAACTGTGAACATATTTGGTATGGAGTAAGATTCCATGGCACATTTTTTTTAATACCCACTATGTACTACACTTAACAAATATTGTGTCATTTAAATCTCACACCAACCCAACAGAGTTGGTATTATTATCTCTTTTTTCCTGATATGAGATCTAAGACTCATATAAAGTCACATGGCTATTAAAGTGGCAGAGCTCAGAATGAAATCTCCCATACCCTAAATGTTCAATGAATGTTGACTGTTAAATCCATACCATATTCACTTACGGAGATTCATACATGCTTATTCATTAATTACACCCACACATATCAGAATATCCATCTGTTTTTTGATGGGATGGTTAATAAATTAGAAGAAGGTCCTTTATGATAGGCAAGAACATGCCTCTCTGATCTTTCTTCTAAGTAAAGGCCTTTGTAATGTTCTTTTAGCCCCAATCCAGAGGGGTTGTCTCCAGGGACCAGGGGATACTTAACTTTGTTCTCTAAAGCCAATTGTGCTACAAATGAAGATGGCAATTAGCATTCATGATCCTTGGTGATTTTTATCTCCTTCTCTGGGTTGACACAGTGCTTATCACTGTACCTAAGTGCATTGACATGCTTGCTAACTTCCCAAGAAACAATGCTGGGAAGAGAATAGCTCCTTTCTCCATGCTGTTCATCGCTGAGCTCACAGATTATCATTTAATTTTTTTCACTGTTGCAAGACCTTCATCATCTGAACTCTTGTGTTGTTCACACTTGCCTGGTATCAATGCAGTGAAATTCTTATGTAATGGTGAGCAGCCCTTTGAATCACAGTGTGATATATTGAAATATATGTCATGATGTGTCTACATGCAACTTACTATTTGTTTTAGGAATTATGTGGTACTATGTGGTACAAGGAAGAGAATCTACTTAAATAAGCTTAAGAAAGTAGGTGTTTTTAATAGACTTCATAGGCATCTCATGAAACCCATAGGCACTAACAGAGCTTTGCTTACAGAAATGGGGGCAGAAATAGGCATCTCCCCTCTCCTCTCTCTCATTCCATTATCTCTCTTCTATCGTCTCTTTGCTTCTATGCTTTACTTTCAGCTCTGATGGCCAGCTTCTCTGTTTACACATCTGCTTACACATGGCCCATTGTGGCTGCCTTCGACTGTGCAGCTCACGTTCGCCACATCAAAGTAATGCAGAGCCCAGTTTCCCTATTTCCAGTTCCTGGGAGAAGGAATCTGCTGCACCCCAGGTCATGTGTCTACTCCTAGTCCAAACAGATGTGATAGGGGAGGGTGGCTGGAGAGGAGAGGTCCTGCATGCCGGGCTTCTTTCAGGACACTGGGCAGAACTCCTGTGAAACGGGTTAGAGGAGAGGGGTTTGTCTCTCTAGAATCAAGTATAGTGAGGATTGTCTGTGGGGGAATAAAGTACATTGGTGGATTTTTAAGTCACTATACTTGAGAGAGAGAAACAAAATTCTCATGCAGAAAACCAAACTGGGCATTTTTAGAAAGAAGTGCTTCTGCAGAGCACCAGGGGAACAGAAGTACCTGATCTTAGATCTGAGGTCAAGAATCTCCATTCTTTCTGGACTGAAATTGCATAATGCAGTTTAGGAGGTTCCATTTCTGTTTCTACATACAAAGCCATTTGTTGGAATTCAGGGAAAAGAGAAAGTTGAATTCAGCCAATATTCTTTCCCATCCCCACCCCTAGAATACACTGGAGAGCCACCTTTCTCTACTCCAATCCATGTGAATTTTATATGCAGACACAGTCACCACCAGGTATTGTTGGCTTTGTGTGCATGGCCCCGCAAGTCTTAGAGACCCTTGAAAAGTTCAGTTAGATCTTCAGATATTTCTGTCATGCTGTTTGTAGATCATAATCGGGACTTCTAACAACCCTGAGTGGATGTCTGATTTGTAGAGGAAAGGTTAAATTATAATCAGTTCTCAGGGATAGTTTGATTGGGGGGCAGCTTCTTTCATGCCTGGGAGCTCCCCCCTTCTCCTCCTAGCAGCCCCATCATGGTCTGGGTATATATGACTTCACTCAGTTCAGTTGCTGTTTCTCCATCCTTGAGTTGTACCCAAATAGCCAGTTCCCTCTTGCGAGATGAAAACATCTATGTTTGAATAGACTGAGACGTCAGGTTTCTTCCTTTCATGCCAAAGTTCCAAGAAGAATTGTTATGCCATCAAAGGATGACCAATATGGTCTATTAGATAAGAAGTCTGATCTCACTTCTAATACCCTATTTGCATATTTCCTTTTCCAAAGAGTGTTTTCCCCATAGGTTTCTGGCCCAGAAGTATGTGGCTGATGGTTTATGAGGGACTAATTTCTCTCCAAAAATGCTTCACTCTCCAGTTTGAGACAGACATGCCTACAGGAGCTTGAAGTACTGTGTTGTGTTTGTATTGAACGGAGGGTTCTAGCGCAAAACCCCTTTGTGTTTTCCCTATCTTCTGAAAACTGCTGAAGAGCATTAAATTTTGTCCCTGCAGCTTCAGTCCTTGGCCTCTCTACGGGACCTAAACTTAGGGTGATGCTGAAAGGTCACTGTATCCATGCAAACTATCAAATTGCTCCACTAGGTGAAATATAAAAATGTAACGAACCCAAGCTTGAAAGTAACCATGCAACAAGCGAATCACTTGAAAGAGCCTCAGGCTTCCGTTTGCTTGTGCTGTGAAGGCTTGTTGGGCATGGACAACAGAAACCAATAGCCCTGAGTTCCTGCCCCTTTCAGGGCCATGTGTGTAACAACGAAGAGAGCAACATTTTAAAGTAAGCTGTTTACTGGACCCTGTTCTGAATGCTTCACCTGGACCATTTCATTTCTTAATTCTAAAAATCACCTTTCGAGGTAGGAATCTTCATTATTCCAGTTTTACAGATGAATAAACTGAGGTTGAGTAACTTGCCTAGAATCACAGAGCATGGGTTAGGATTTGAACTCAGTGTGAGTCCAGACTCTGTGTTGGTAATCACTACATTATATGGCCTTCTGAATACAAATCCACGCAGTCAGTTGTAATGTGAGAACTTCAAGGGCATGGCTGAGGGGTCCTGCACTTGTGGTCATTCCCTTCTCCTCACACCTAAATTCTCTTCCTCAGACCTCAAACCTAACAATGCTTCCCAAACCATCTACTACTGTGGGGTTTTGAAGATAAGGGAAAAAAGAGAGTGAAACAAGATCAAGAAGAGAAGAAAAAGCGAGGAGGAGTTGGGGTGGAGACGGATGACTAGGAGAAGCACAGAGGATTTTTAGAGCAGTGAAACTCCTGTATGATACTGTCGTGGTGGATGCATGTGAGTGTGCATGTCTCCAGACCCACACAGTGTATAACGCCAAGAGTGAACCCTAAGGTAAGCTGTGAACTTTGAGAGGTTATGATGTGTCACAGGGTCATCCGTTGTACCAATGTATCACTCTGATGGGGGATGTTGATTATGGGGGAGGCTATGCCTATGTGACAGCAGGGAGATATGGGAAATCTGTGCCTTCCACCTAATTTTGCTGTGAATCTAAAGCTACTTTTAAAAAATAAAGTATTTAAAAGAAGCTCAGAGGAGAATGTGGGAGGAGTGCTAAGAAGCTTGTTTATGATCCTTTGAAGAAGGCAAGTGGAAGAGAAGGGGCACTGCTTAGAAATGCTCCCTGTTTGGAAATGCTCATCTGATTTTAGTGGATTCTATCTCTACTAGAGAGGCCTCAAAGATGACAAAAAACAGGCCATCAGAGAACCCGCACTAGAAAAGGCTGAAGGAAGGGCTCTTCCGGGTGTGGCAGGATAAACTTGGCATCAGAGTTTCTCTGGATGTGGCTGCATTCAGTGAGTTATCCCCACTGGTGCAGAGTCTGGCTGACAGGGAGGAATCAGGAATCAGGAGGCTCCAGGTCCATCTTTCCCTCTCCAAACAAGACCACTGGTTCTGTGGCAGGGCGGAAGTCAGGGCAGGGCCTTGTCACTGGGAGTTTTCATAGGAGCACTTAAGTAAAACCTAACAGCATTATCAGAAAGTGAATAGATGGATAGTCTAACCATAAGCCCCTTCCCCTGTGGCCTGTGTGGTACCTATCAAATTATGGCAGGCGAGCACCCAGTAGGAACCCTTGCCTGCACCCACTCGCTTCCTGTTCACCCCCCTAGTCCTGAACACACTGTATATTTTACTTATTTGAGTTATTTACTTCCTAGCTTCTTCCTCTGTGGAGTATAAGTTCCACAGAGGCAGTGGTTTTGAATATTTGGATCATATCTGACAGGCTTTCTTGGGTGCTCAGTAACTGCTGCAGAAGGAATGAATGCATTTGTTGGACATCTATTAGGACAGTCTGGCCAAGAGGCTGTGCCTTTGCTGCTGTTCTGTTCACAAGAGTCGTTCTGTCTCCCTCTCATTGTCTCAAGTCCCAGCTTTGTGGCCAGGTGACTGGCTGAATAGGTTTTTCTTTTTGGTCTGGGATTTCTCTCTCTTTTTATCTATCCTCAGTATTGTCTTCCATCCAATGTTGCCCACTGTCATTTGGAGCAAGTTTCTCTGTTTCTCTGTCTCTCTCTCTCTCCCTCTCCACAAAATCTTTATGCTAAGCCATGAGGTAGTGTGACAAAGATGAGGATGACAGCCTAGGGTAGACAAGGTGATTGCAGTTTATCCCTGAGAGAGGTGGTTGGAGAGCGTACTGGTGTCATGAAGGCAGACCCAAGGGGATGCAACGATCCTGCTCTAGGTCCATAGGACTAAGTTATCCAGACAGAGAAAGAAACATCAGCCAACATTCACACTGGGCTGTGAGTCAGTAGTTTGCTAGTATCAAACCGTCAAGATAAGATGGTTTGCTTTTTGTGGGAAAGAAGATTTCAAAGTTTCCCTTGATAGACTTTCCTGGACAACTACTGTGTATATGTGTGTATTTATTTATTCAACAAACACTACTATAGTGCTTATTTTGTTCCAGGCACTTGTCTAAGTGTTTCAAGAATAAATATTAAGTTATCCAATAGTGAGTAGTATTGTTATCACCTTCCCTCCCCCCATTTTATAGATGAAGAAACAGACGCAAGAGGAAGTTAAGTAACTTGCTTGAGACTGAGAGGTAATCATGGCAGAGCTGAAAATCATACCTGTGTACCCAGATCTGCCACTAGAGTCAATACTTTTAACTACTAACTAGGTTACTTCTTCAGTATTTACTGATACTTTTAAAATATTGGTTATGGTCTCATTTACAATCTATAATTCTCTAGATCTTTACAAAGGAGATGACAAAAACCCGCAGTAGAAGAGAGCCAGCTATTTTAACTTCAAAGAAAAGAAATTTCCTGATCTGATTTGTTTTGTTTTAACACACTGATTATCTAGTGTACATCTGCACACATATATATTAAATATATATAAATATACATAGATCAGAATATATACATGTATATACATATATATTCAAATGTTACATGAATATATTTTGCCTGATCCATGCAGAGCTTCATCAGTATTTCTTCTTTATTCTCTTTTATGCCAGCAGCTTTCTTTATGCATTTCCATTTTCCACATTTTTCAGACTGATTGGATTAGGTTGCATACACTTCTCCTGAAATATTAAGTGCATACAGTCCGCATCCACACGCATTGGGTCTATAGTTATGATCTATCATTTCAAAAACCCACATGGTAAAAAAGAGCAGAACAGACCTTGAGTGCTGTGAAGTATGAGGTCCAAAGAACCCCCCGCCATTCATCTTCTCACTAATGCAGGGACTAACAAGACCCCAGAGTTCCTGTCTCATTGGCAGCTCCTTTGTCCTAAAACCGCACACACACGCGCGCACGCGTGCGCATACCCGCACTCACCCGCTCACACCCACTCTGTATATCTAAGAGAATTCGTCTGTTTCATAATGAGTAAGTTACTGCATAGTCAGGTAGGAGAAGGACACCTAACTAGTGTGCCTTTACTGAGATTTTTTTTTAAGGGTATATGGTATCAGCGCAAGTGTCAATCCAGATTGTTGAACTCTGTGTTCAGGACGATTTGGGGGAAAACTAGACACAGAAATGGTCGGGCAAGACATCGTTTTTAACTTTTAATCACCTCCACCTGATGTTGTCTTTCTCCCTTCATACTGTTTCTTCCATGTGACCTTTATCATTAAATATTCCCAGCATCTCAGGATGCCACTGCTGGATCTCCCCCCACCTTTATTTTTTCCCTCTCATGGCTTAAAAACTAGGATAAGGCAGCCTTCTCATTTGACTTATGGAAATTGGTCTTATTGCTTTGGAATCAAGCCATATTTGTTGCAATATAATTTCCTGACTGGTGGTGTCTCCTTACGCTATCTTCTCGGACACCTCCATGCCTGTGCTGGGTCCACAAATTCATTTTTTCTCTCTTATATCCCAGTGGAGTTCTGCTTGATACAAGCTCATACCTCTGAGGATATATTCACTTTACTTCTGTCTCCTCTGGAAGTCCACTGTTCAAAACTTCCGAGTCCTTGTCCTTTGCCTTGTGAGATTTCATGACTTGCCTAAGGTTGGGTCTACAAGTAGAACAAAACTACTGAGCCCTTCAATATGTTTTTAGATAAGTTCATGAGAAAAAAAAATCAATTTGATTGAATTAGTTCGTTTGCTCAAATGGAAGAATCTTGTGTCCTGTGTAGACATGGTGTTATTCACTGGGTATTTCAGTCACAGTTATTTATGCCTGTAAAGTCTACAAAGCCCAAGGTCAGTCATCTTTGTCTATACAATTCCCCCAATAAGGATACTCTTGTATACACACATCCCGATGGTCAGCATCGTGGACCAAACATCCTGATTATTTTGTGCATTTTTCGCAGTTCAGCTGAATGTTTTGGCTCCATGTAGACACAGATTACAAAGTGCTTCCCCGTAGGTATCCCTTTGAATCTGCTTTATTGATGTAGAACAAAGTTTCAAATGCTCACAGGTTTTAATTTAAAAAAGAAAAGCTGATGAATATTGGATCTCATTCTTCAGTGAAGGCAAAAAGCCTGGTATGTATATATAAAAAGCTACTGCCCTCTGATTGTCAAAGTTTACTTCTTTCTTTTCTGATTCTTCTTTGTATTGTTTTACAATCTAGGTATATCTGTTTAACATGAAATGCAGAAAATGACAGGGCTCAGACAGCTACTGCATCCAGTGACAAAGATTACTGTCATCCTGGCTCATCAGTTAATTCATCATTGGCAATGGTCCATTCCATTTCCTGGTAGCCTAGCAACAGCCAATGATGGGGAGGGCTGTTTGCCATGTGACAATGGTATGTGGTACTTTCCAGAATGCTTTTACATAAAAATAGGATGATAATTTATAAATTTACATTTTTATTTTAATAAATGGGATTATTTGGTTTTAGGGGTTGACATTCAAAAGGGAGACAATTTTATTTTGCAGACCATGACTTTAAAGTGCTGGACTAGTGACTTGATAACAGAAATGGAGCTATCAATTTCACACATAAACAGGGTTTAAAGTTGAGCCTGTGAATGCCTTACTTTACCTTAGAATGAATGATATTCCTCCATAGAATAACTATAAAAAATAATATAATTAAATGAAAGCTGCTGTTGTATCAGTGCATGTACACACATATACACACATACACACATGACACAGGATTCTGAGTGTGAACTTTGGCTCCTAATTTTCTTTATCACTGGATAGAAAAAAAGCAAAGAGATCCACGAGCAGTACAATTATTGCTGTCCTCAAGATTAAAAAAAAAATCTTTCAGTTTCTCACAATCCTCCTAACCCTCTATTGATGATTCATGGTTCGGCAACTCATTTGAAAAATCTGCTCATTTGTTTTCGCTGATTGAATTCCCTGATTGTTAGTGTGTATAAATGTGTTAGCTACTTTTGAAGCTATTTTCTGTTAAAGAATTGATAGAAAATCCTATTTAAATGTCATAATGCTTTTTCTCTTGTTGTGACAGTATCATTGAATAAATACTTTTATTTTAGTGCTATAGTTAAAAAAATCTATAATCACCTCCTCATAAATCTTTTTTTTTAAATCTATATTTAGCCCCATCTGCAGAGACAGGAGCGGAAAATAGGCGACTACCTGAGACATGAATTCCGTTAAATATTAAAGGGATCTCATCAATGATTTTATTAGTCTCTGAGCTCAGTAAAGGCCTCACTGACATCTAAAGCCTAATGATTTTTTTAAATATATTTAAAGCCTGGCACTGCACCTTTAAATATTGAACAATATTGAAAAATATTGAAGCCCTTTTTTTGTATATTAGCTTTAGGCAGAACTGTTGTATGATTTCCACTCCTTTCATGACATTGTAATGATGTTACCACATACAACTTTATCTTGCATGAAAAGGTGAAGTCATGAGTGATTTCTCCAATTTAAAAGCACTCAACCCTCACAGTGCTAGAAATGAATATTTTGCATATATTCATGCAACAATGATTCAATTTAAGATTTCTATTTTCAAACATTGCTTGAAACCTTCACTATGTTAGTAGTAAAATTGCCAAAATGTGTAATAAGATTTATTATAGATGAGTAGCATTTTATTTAGTATTTCATGTTAACACGCTTTTAGGGTTACCTGGTTTAGCAGGAGGATTCATCTTTCTTTTCTAATCAGAGATAACATTTTATTGTATTTTAAAAAATACTCTTCCTGTACACATATATATTGTGGCACAAACTGAATTTTCTCTTGCTGGCAACACAAACCCAAACATTGCTCACATCAGAGCTCAGTGTACTCTCACACAAAGCTGCTCCAATCTAAAAAAAAAAAAAAAAAAAAAAGGGCCGATTTCCATTTCTCCTTTGTAATCCCTATCCCTTCTCTCCAGTAGCTGTCAAACCCTTTTGCTATACATCCTCGAAATGGGTTCAGAATTTTGCTGCAGACTTTTCCCCTTTGAAACAATCTTGTTATACTCTTGTTTATACTGTGTAGATGCTTCATGCTGTAGCAGCATAAAAACACAACATTACAAGTTTCCTAGAAGCCACGGCATATGTTACAGGCACAGAAAGTATAGGTTGGCGGGAGCTCTTAATTGGGGGGCTGTTTTTGAAAGAGGCTTGCACAGATGGAGGAAGAGATGTATCTAAAGGTGGTTACCGATGGGCTTATATGGAAGATAGTTGAAGTATGTAACCATTTCATGACTGTATCTGTGATTATCACAGGGAAGGCATGAAAAGATAATAAACTCTTACTATTTTTGTGTTCACTATGCATCTTTAGGCCCTAAGTCTTCTTTCCATCCCAGATTTTGAATCATTTCAGCAGGGAAAGAGATAGCCTTCCACAGGCCCATTTTGTAAGGCAATATAACAATGCTCTTCCTCCCAAAGGTGTATTTATAAAGCACAGACACATACACACACACACAAACACATGGATACACACTCATACACATAAGGGCTCTGCGTAAGTGAGAGAGCTTATACCAAAAAAAAAAAAAAAAAAAGCTTATACCCAAAGCACACACTCCTCCTTCCAGAAAGGAAATACTAACTTGATTTTCATTTAGAAAGAGACCTATAGTTGCAAGCTACCAACCCCATTTGTTGTTGCAAAGCCATTCATAGATGACGCATATATATGAATGTGATTTTTTTTGGTGAAATTTAAGTTTGTAGTTGAAAAAAAAAAAAAGGTATTGGCAACTGGAGACGCAGTCTGCCGGTTAGTGACTTGTTCTGCATTTTGGGGAAGGAAAGAGAGTGATGATCTCATTAGGCTCCTGGGTGGGCCAAATTTTCCTAATTACATGGAAATCAGAGGCAGCCCCGAGACTGGTATCTTACCTGCCCGGAGTAAACACTCCCCCGCTGTCACTAATGTCCTATAAATCATGTTAAAGAGAAGCATAATTAACATTTTTGATCAAATCAAGCTTCAAAGTCATGAGGTGACTGAGAGAATAAAGCCACATTTCAGCGTCCGCAGTGAATAGATTCTCCACAGAAGGCTTAGGATGGATCTGTAGTCCCCCTCACTCACTCACCCGCCCGCCCCTTGCACACCCCCACGAGGTAAAGGGAGATGGGTGAGGAAATCCTTAGCGACACACCACATGTGGTTCTATGGATCTAAGCTTGTGAGGAGGCAAAGGACGTGGGGTGCAGAGAGGGAGAAGCAACCCTGTGTCTGAGAAGAATGAGCAACTTAATTTTTTTAGGCTGGTGAGAGCAGATCCGTTCTGTGCATGGCCAAATTGGTTCTGCTTGTCTGTCAAACCGTTTAAAGAGGACTTTATTCCTGCTTAAAGGACAGGTGGCTTTGCACAAATTATTTCCATCTTCACTTTTTATGTATCTTGAGAAAATTTCCATCCAGTTGCCAAAGGCTAATTAGAACTCAAGCTCGTCTGGAGGTGGGTGCCCAAGTGGAATAGTTGAAATCTATCTCAAAGATTTCTAGCCCCCAGCACAACATCCATATAGAACCCTGGAACTCCTGTCATGGGAGATGGTGCTTTCTTTTCTTTCAATGACAGAAGAGACTTTAGTTGCAAGTTTCCCTAGAGGTTACTGGTAAACTTGCATTCATACCAAAGAATAAGCAGTTGATTAGCACAGCCTTGGTAAAGGGAGTAAACACCGAGTGGAGAGAGAAGGAGCTCTGGCTGCCCAACCAGACCAGTAAAAGGAAGGAGAGAGAAGTGGAATAGAGGAGGTCATAGGACATGTAATCCTCTTCCTACACATCACAGTTTTGATGTGGGTTTGGCTCTGGCTCTGAAAAAGTCTCAGTAAGGGTCAATGACAACAAAAACAGACGTGGTAATGGAGAAACACCTGTCACCCCCACAGCACGTCCAGTGTAACTGAAGAAAGAAACCTGCCTTCAGTCCCTGCATTGGCCTGGGTACCCAGGGAGGAACATGCCCTGGCAGCATGGGATGCCAGGAGCCTGGGATTAGGGTCTGTGGCTCCTGCATTCCTGCTGGTTCCTCCTGTAAACACAGTATGTGGGTGTGCCTCCTCCTAATAGACTGTCAGTCAGTGCTGGCTTCTGCACTGGGTTGGGGTAGAGCCTCTGAGAGGAAGTGATCATTACCATTTCCTGTTCCATTGGCTGGGTGTGTGTGGGGAGGGGGGAAGAGGCAGGAGGGATGTGCCTGGTGCTAGGTTACTCTAAGACTGCTTATTTAAATATATACATACAATATTAAGAGTTCAGGAACTGTGTGTACTCCAGAAAAGTAATACTTTATCTACAAGTGTAGGGTAGATTACATTGATTTTTAAGGTATACTCATAGGGACCATAGATTCTGGGTTTTTGGATTCTGTGTCAATTTTAAAGTTTCAAATTTTGTGTTTAATGATATAGGGGTGTGTGTGTGTGTATGTTTTGATGAAGTGTATGTTTCTAGTTATGTAACTTTTTTTTCAAGAAAGTCACTTTTTAGTAACAAGAACTGAGTGGTTTAAATGTTGTAACTTGGAAAGCCTCTTTATAAAATGAATTCACAAACTAGGAAAAAAATTCTTTATTAGGTCCCGAGTTCTAAATTATGACTCAGGAGATACGGTCACTAGAGATATGGATACTGCTCTTCTTTCTTGGGTCTAAATGCCTAGAAAATGAACAGCTTAAAAAGATAAATCCAGCCAAACTGGTTATTTGGCTACTTGGAAAGACCAGATCCTACTCTACTCTTACTTGTATCCTATACAGAGAGCCCACCATAGTTTTACTCTTTTCTTTCATTTTACTTTATGTTAGTTTTTTGGTGGGGTGGGGGTGATTACGTTTATTTATTTATTTATTTTAACAGAGGTACCGGGAATTGAACCCAGGACCTCGTGCATGCTAAGCACGCACTCTACCACTGAGCTGTACCCTCCCTCTTGCTTTATGTTGTTTCACTTTGCTGAATTCAAACAAACTGATCTGTGCTTAAAACAAATGAGAGAAATACAGTTTGGATTATTCTGAGAAAAAAAAAGTATCTATTTCCTCTTTTTTAAGGATTCTGTTAACTTGAACTTGTATTATTGCACAGAAGCTGCAGTCCATGCAAATCTTCCTTGGAATCCTTAGAATTTTTCCAGATGTTATGCTTTCAAGAAATTGCTGGGTCAGTTTGATCATCTCTGCCCCCAAAGAGGAAAAGCTCAAATTGATGATTTGACCAAGTTTTTATCTAAATTGGCCAATGGTCTTTAATCAGATTTCACCTTCTCAGAGAGGTCTTTACTGACCACCACATTTAAAATTGCATAACAACTCCCCACCCGCACACATTTTCCTCCCCCTTTTCTGTGCTTTATTTGTCCTCAAGGGACGTACCACCGTCCCTTTTTATTATTGGTTTGTTATCTGTCTCCCATCGCGTCCAGCCACCTCCTTCACACATAATGGAAACTTTATGAAAGCAAGGATGTTGTCTCTTTTGTTCACTGAATCCCCAGGGCCTAGACCAGTGTCTGATACATAGTAGGCACCCAAAAAATATTTGTCAAATAAATGGAATAGATTGGATTTATTAAGTCTTTTTTTTTTATTATGTAAGAAATTTAAATTTGATTGATTAGCCATGTTTACTTTTCTTTTTTGCTATTTCTTCCAGCCTTTATCATTTTGGTCATTTCCTTTTCTGTGTCCTTGTTCTGTTGACAATTTATGTAACACCAAAATGTGAGAGAAAGAAACAAACAAAAAATCCATCATAAAAGAAATTTTGCCTCATGTAGACCAAGAAAACCGGCTATGTAGGCAAAATTTTCACCTTCCAACTTGTGGTTGTTTTGACTTTGAGGATACCTCTTCTGCTGTATGCACTGTCATTTAGTCTTCATGGCTTCACAGCACACAGATTTGATCATAGGACGCTTCACACATTCCCCAAAGTAAAAGAACTGGTGTGGGCAGCTCGAGGCCACCATCCTGGAGTGTTAAATCCTGAAGATTGAAAGTGCCGAACTCTACGAAGCTTTCCTTCTTTTGACCCTCAGTGCTAGAGATACAATTTCTATTATACATAACTATTGACCATCAACAGTCATTGAAAACCTAGCCACCATGTCTTATCCTTTTATTTCTGAGGATGGAGATATATATATAAAATATGTCATGTGTTATATATGTAACATATAGCATGATTTATATACAGAAATTATATATATATGCATAGAGAGAGAGAGAGAGAGAGAAAGGGAGGGAGGAAATGAAGGAAGACATGATATGCTGAATAATGCTTGAATCAGTATAACTGAGCCCAGTTCCACTTTCTTGCTCCAGGCTGCTTTTAGCCCGTGTGGAGAATCCATACCTCTTTACTTTCTACCCCTCTTTGGCTTTCTTCTGGATGAGGAAACATGCCCTACACCTGCTGGTGTGTTTTTATGAGATGTTTGGGATTTTCTGGGGCCTTCCCCAGAGGTGACTGTGTTTCGGTGGTGAGTGAGTAACGCAGAACCGTCCACGGGCTCGAACGCACTGAGTAATCACCGGGAATTCTTCGAAACAGTCTCAGGTTGGTGAAATTTTCCACCGAGAATAATAACAACAGTAACAATAGCAGCACCAGCAACGATAAACGAGAGATGCCCTGTGTACGCTTCCACCCAATTATTAGCTAACAATGCATAATTATGATTAATTCCGCCCTTTAAATGCAGATTCTAAATAGCAATAACCGTTTATTTTATGTTTTCACATTATTTTGCTGCACGTCCTTTATGTCAATTATGTGTTTTCAGGCACATCTGATTGTGCTCTACTGTGGTTTCGATGGTTTGGTAATTGTACATTAAAAAAAAATAACAACACGTGTTTAGTATAAAAATTAATTACGTTAAGCATTCCTACTAATTTTGCCAGGCAAAAAAAATGGCATCCCACAAATTTTCAGCATAAAGCGGGTGGCCAGCCCACTTAGGAGCTTTATGATCTGTGGCTGGGTTTTGCAAGTGAGCTCTGCGAAGGCAGTTTTCTCAGTGCTGGAGCCAGAATGCAGTGGACGGCGGCATGCCCCTGCTCTGGTCCCTGTGTTCCCTTAAAATTCGTCTCTGGCCTCCATCTAATCAGCCGCTTCCCAATTACAATTAAAATAACAGCGCTGAAAATATCATTTTGAAATGTCGCTGAAATCCAAATTGACAGAGCCTCTGCCAGCAAGCTGGACGGTCAGGGCTGTAGCTTCCTTCTTTTGGTTTGCTCCTGTTGATAAGAGGGTGATCCCTGCTAATAACGAAGAAAAACATTAGATATGCTGTAAAAAAAAAATCTACCCAGAAAATCCTTAGGACCAGGGGAAGGGGGGCGTTAGTGGAGGGAAGAAAAGAAAAGGAGGGGCAGAACCAGAAGGAACTGGATGAAAAAAGTCTGCTCAATATTGCAATCTTTCGGGAATATTTTCTTGTGAGGCATTAAAAATATCTGATTCTTAAAACAATTTTCTGCTTCTGTAACTCAAAATAGCGTTCCGTAAAGGGGAGGGGAGATGTAGCAATTAGTTGGCTTTATTTCTGAGGTCTTATTACTTTGATTCTTTTTGATTTAATCAGCCACGAACACAGCTACCAGCAGACGGTGACTTTTCCCTGAAATGTGCTTCCTGCCCAGAACAGTGGCTTGTGATTGTAGGTTAATGTTAATGAAACATGAAAAGGCAGACCCTTTTTCAGGAAAATTTGTTATTAACAAATAAAGGCTTGGTAACATTTAGAATCACACTAGAAATCACACCATGGAAGATACGGCCGGAGCAGACTCTGGAGCCAGCCCGCCGTGCTCAAGTGATAAATTTGTTTACATCATTTAAAAGTTCTAACTCAGTACAGACGAGGTGACGTCCTACTTTTCACATTCATGTTCAATTCACAAACATAAAGAGACTCTGAGCCATTAGGGAAGCTTTCATTTTGGCTGGGGAAGGATGAAATGATAGTGATAGTGGCTTTCATAGCAGAAAATAATTGTATACTTTTCTTCTTATTATTTTTGGCAAGGCACGCACATTTCGGCTTTCCGGTGTATTACATCATTACATTGTATAATGCATCATAATGATAGAGTGAATAGAGATGAAGAAATGCCAGCGTCTGCTGCAAGTTAAAAGAGAGAGACATTGCATGCATTTTCAGCTGGGGAGGCTGCTGTTCAGCGAAGTGTTCTCTGAGATGAAACAAAGCTGCCTTCCCACTTGGCATTCACATTAATTGTGGACTTGCCAACAGGCCAGTTTCATTGGTGTATAAATTAGTGGGAAATAATTCCACTTGTCTCAAAAACCAGAATATCTGAGGAATGCTTCCTGAGATGGTGACTTATTTGTTTTCCTGTGGTTTGCACCCAGCTCCCAGCAAGCCTCCAGGATCTGCTGAACACAAATAATGCCCTGTGTTTTGCCGTGGCATACCTGTGTGAGAGGTAATGGCTGTCCTAAGGACAGAGAGAAGTCTTCTTGTTTTTAGCAGCATATTTTTTAGATGTATTCAAATAAATCATTTCTCAAATCCTCATTATTGAAAAATGGAAATCCATTGACATCTCCTGAGAGGAAATTTGAACATGCTGATTGTTATTAATAATAATACTAGTAAATGCTGATTGAAAGTCGATCATAGTCTAAAAGCTGCCAATCAGGATGTGTCAGTGGGATGCTAAGATGACTGGTGACAAAGGAAAAAAAAATTTAGTCAGTTCATTTATTTGTTATATTTGTTTGCCATTGTCATGCAAAATAAATGCTTCTCAATGACTAAAATATATTGTTTTAATAATACAGATTTAGGTGAATCTATTTGATGCTGTCTCCTAAAAAGTCTTGTATTTCTTAGTTCTATAACAGACAGTTCTAGTGATGACAAATACATTGGTCCAGGGCTTTCGATGTGCCTCTAATCTTTTGCAGTTCAAATGAACTGAATCTTAAACATTTACTTTTGATTCCATAATTATGAGCATATTGTGTGCTTTGTATTGTGTTGGCACCAGAGATGTAATGGTGAACTGACTTGGATCCTCTCTTCTTGGAGCTAAGGGTCTAGACGACTTTACATCAGAACAGCTTGAAGATCCTGGCCATACCTGAGTTTGCACACTTGTATCAAATTATTCTAATAGTCACTTTTAGTTGGTCCAGTTGGCCTTGAACTTATTGGGAAAGGCTATGTTGGTCTTAATATTTATTCTGTCACCTTAGGCCTTAGAAGGAAAGAAAAAAAATGCATTAAGCCAATTAGAGACAAAGTGCATGGACATTTCCATTGTCACCTTTTTATTTGGGCATTAAGGAGACCCAGATTTTCTATCCTAGACAGCAGAATATTTTGGATTTTTACTAGTCATGCAGTGCAAAACTTAGATAACCCAATAAAAGAGGTGTATTTACTTATTGAGAAAATCCAGATTCCTTAGTTAGTAAGTGAGTTAGCGAGCTAGTTAATCAATCTGTTACTTGGCTGACTATGTTTAACCTGTACCCACACTCATTTCAGGTGCGAAGTGCTCTACAAGTTACAAAATAGTTTTGAACACAGTACCTTGTTTGCTTCACGGTGAAGATCATGGGCTTTGGAGTCACCTAGATGAATAGGTGTGGGTTCGAAGGGTGGCTCTGCCATATACTTACTAAGTGACCTTAAATTCTATCAGCTGCAGTTCCGTCCGTCTTTGCAAAATAAGGATAATGGCTCTTTCACAGGGTTGCTATGAGAGTCGATGAGATGAGGTAATTCATTAAACTAGCTGATAGGAAACAATAAACGGTAGCTATTACTTTTGTTGTTTTTTTAATAAATACTTTCTAATTCTTATTACAACTTTATGAAGCAGCCCACTAATGGTCCTGTGAAATCCTCCTGTTCATTTTCATCTCTATGTGGCTCTACAGTCAGACTCCCTCTCCTGGGATTCCGGGAAACTTCCCTCTTCTTCAGTTAGGTTTTTCCTATCCATTCCTTAGGGCTCAGTTATCGGTCTTTTCCCTGACTTTAGCACTTAAGTTCAATACGTTGCTCCACAAATATTTTTTTATCCTCACGGCATGCAGGTCACTGTGTTAAGTGCTGCAGATACAGTGGGGAGAGCGGGAGAGAGTACGGTCCCTGCCACCAGGGAGCTTATGTTCTGTCAGAGGAAGCAGCCTTTCAGCAAATATTGCAGATAGGCGTTTACTTCTGGTTGGATGAAGTGCTTACAAGGTGAAGTACAGGATGTTAAGAATCCCCCTGGGCATTGACATAGTCTGGGGTTGGAAAGATTTCCTTGAGGAAGGGGAATTGGGTTGAGATCTAAAAGATGATGAGGGTCAGGCAAGGTGGGGAGAGAATCTAGCATGTTTCTGCCTGCTTAAAGGCTTGAGGAGAATGCAGTCTGCCTTCTAGGGCCTTCTGACTTAGGGGAGTACCTTCCCTGACCACCCTAGTAAACAGTGCCCTGCTTTATCTTGGCAGCCCAGGAGGTCTTACTGCTGAAATTATTTATTTGACTTCTTTCCAAATGTGCCTTGTTCATCCATTCATTCATTTGACAAACATTTAAAGAATAGCTAGGGAGATCCCAAGTATAGAAATGTCCATGCTTTACATGAGTTTATATAACCGACTATCTCTAAGGTATATTTTTATACCTCTAGAGCTGGTCTTGTTTACTGCACCGTAGTCCTGACTACAGGAGACATGTCTTTTATCACTTTCTGTCCCATTCAGTAACATGCATACAGTAGGCACCCAATAGATGTCAATGATCCCATGTGACCTCTGGGCTGATTGCTCATGTGGCTATTATCGGCCCCACTTTTTAAATCCCTGGCAACATCCTGTGATGTTGAATGTTTCTAGTCTAACAAAAAACATAATTAGGAAGGTAAATCTGCTGAAGCTGAAACAAATCATTTAATTCATTCCACAAGCCAAATGGAAAATGATTTTGAGATTATCCACCGTATTGGGTTATCTGCTTTACTGCTCCGTACCATTAGCTCAGGCAGTTGGGAATTGCTTGCAATTCACAGAGAAGCAGATTGTGTTTGGTTTGCGTTGGCCGTGTACCCTCCTCTGAAGTGGCTGCAAGTCCTCTCCAATTCAGCTAAGGCAGCCAGTCAGGGCGGCCAATAAGCCAAGTAGGTTTCTCCCATGTTGGTGCTTCTGTGTAGAGTGCTTGGGTGCACACATGCATGTGTGTCTTCCTGCACTCCAGCTCCCCATCAACAGAAGTTGGTACCTGGTAGGCATTTAGTCATCTGAGTTTCTGGATAACATGTGGCTTCCTGTTAACCTTTCATTTTAGGGGTAAAAGTGACCAGATACTGTCTTATCCAGAGTCATTTTTCTTTTACAAGAGGTGGATGCTGCCTCTGTTTCTAAGAGGTTTTGGAAAGGCATCCTGACCATGTCGAAGCTCCCTAGCCCTTGGGAGAGGTTGGAGTGCTGAGCATTTTAGCAGATAAATCCATTCATTGGCTTAAACATAGTTCACACTGTTCTGAGGTCTCTTCCTGCTTCTCTGCCTTTTGAAAGCCACCAGTCTAATATGGCAGAGTAGGCTAGCACCATCATGAGACACTTATCTCAAACTTAGAGGAAACCTATCCTTAGACCAACTTGTTTATTCAAGGACAACATTGAAAGAGAACAGCTGATTAAAGTTGTGCTGTGGAAGGTACAGTTTTAGGTGTACACTTCTAAGGTGACTGATGCCCAATGCTGCAGTTTTAAAGAGGGTTCAAATGTCTCTTTGCAAATCCTGGGAGTGAGCCCTGCAATTGATTGACAGCAAAGAAGATAGGGACCTCATAGATGTAAAGAAGCAGATAGATAATTATCAGATACAGAAAGCACTGGTTTTCTTTGTGGACTTGCTCCCTTGCTCCCTGGGTGGCTAGGGAGTTACTCAGATAGGCTTAGGAGTTTTTCTTCATCACCTTTGTTCATTGAATCTGGGGCCCTTCCCATACTTTGGAGCTGTGAAGAGTGGCAGTGACACTGGTGCTTTGCAGACCAGGATGCTCCTATACGCCAATATGGGCCATTCTGGCAAGGCTCCTGTGAGGCCAAGAGAGGCAGACCCAGGCATTGGCAGGTGTCATGCTTTATTAGGAAGGCTGCTTATACGTTTGGCTCCATGTCCTCATAATGTAGGAAGGTTGAAGTCTTGGGGGAAATAAGTTAATAAAAAGAAAACACCTGACCTAAAGCAGTTTACTTAACTAGATTAGGCAATTTGTTAATATCACACTACAAACGATGCTTTTTTAATGCTAACCCAGTTAGAATAAAGACAACAGAGAGTGTCTCATAAAAAGTATCATAATTTTGTGTCAAAAATATTGTTGTCATGTAAATGGTGGATGGTTCCTTCTACATTAGCATAAGAAAGGCCGTAGACCTGTAAATCTAGCATGATGGTAAGGTGACACTCCATGATGCAGACTTTCGCCTAGACTATTTGCTTAGGGAGAATTCCCAAGCTACTGAAATAGAGGCAAGATCTTAAATCTCTAACTGCACAAAAGAACACTAGCTGCTATGAAGTGTGATAGCAGTTCACTCTGCATCTCCCTCCTAAGTGTGTGCTCGTTCCCTCTGCTTCTACCTGCAAGTTGGCTAAAAAGATCAACTGGGGCATGGTTCGTACGTGACAGCCAGTATGAAGCCAGGACTCTGGCCACAAGGAACTGAATTCTGCCAACTACCACGTGAGCTTGGAAGAGGACCCTGAGCCCCTGAAAGGAAACATGGCCCCAACCAGCACTGATTGCAGCCTTGTGAGCCCCTGAGTAGAGAGCCTGGCTAAGCCGTGTCCAGACCCCCCAACTTATGAAATCCTGAGATAATTAATGTGTGCCATTTTAGGTTACTGAATTGTGGTGATTTGTTACACAGCAATAGAAATCCAATACAATTATTCTCTTCATAAAATATTCCATTATAAAACTTTCAGATAGCAAAGTCACTGGATACTCTTATAGGAGTCTATGTTGTTGACACACAACTTCTGGAATGTAAGCATTACAATATAGAGTGAGGTACGCCTCTATTCTTGTTGCCACCCACTGCTTCCGCCTCCAAGGAGGAGCCCCATCACTGCACCTGTGAAACACTCGCCTGTCCCAAGGTGCCCCTGCTGTTGTCCAAGTAGGGGTCATTAGTTCTGAGGGCCTAGGGGGAGGTGCTGATGGTGACAAGTCTCTTTCCCCTAGTAATGGTCCTAACCCTCCTGGAATGGCCCCCAAAGCCCTGTATTGAGAATCCACAAGGTGATCCAGGCAGACTTTCATGCCTGTCCTTTTCTGTTTTGCCCCAGGGAAAATCTGGCCAACTATATATTCATTGATATTTTCCCCATTATTTATTACCTAGACAGAATAGCATGATTAATTATTGATCATAGACTAGTAACTGATTAAAGTGTGGTTCTGATCAGCAGTCAAAAGTCATTTGTTTCCAGCATTTGTAGTTCCTGCATAGAAAGTGGCAAAACAATACTCTCCTTTCAGTGCATAAAATATGACACCTGTAGGCAGACTGTAGCTATAAGCCAGCAACAGAGCCCTTCAACTATGCTTTGTCTTAATAAATGGGAAATAATGATTTGCCAAAAGAGAGAAACTGTTGGGAAGATTTACACATAGAGAATGTGATGTGAAGATAATAGGAGGATTCTAATTGGAATTGTTTCTCATGGTCTAAATGCTTTGCTGAAGAGAAACTCACTAGGAATAGCTCTTTACCATCTGGGAAGCATATCAAATATTGTCTCATTCTTACTTTGTTTCTGGGCTCATTCTACCTCTTTACCTCTTCAATCTCTCCTTCTCTCCCTTCCTTTCCTTTTCCCTCCCTCTTTCTCTCCCTCTCTCCCTTCTGTACGTTTTTCATCAGGATGTGGCAGACCATAGCCTGAGGGTCAAATCTAGCCCACCACCTTTTGTTTTGTAAATAAAGGTGTGGAGCACAACCAGGCTCCCTCATTTTCAGACTGTCTATATAGGTGCTTTTGCACTGGAATAGCAGCTGCACAGTGACACAGAGACCACATTGTCTACAAAGCCTAAAATGTTTACTGTCTGGCCCTTGACAGAAGAAAGTATGCTGACCCTTATGCTGTGTGCCAAGCACTGGGGACATGGTCACAAGTAAGACACTGTCCCTTCCTTCAGTGACTTCAGAATTATTGTCAGAATCTGATTATACCATGTTGTAGAGGGGAGGATGAGGGGCATCTGGATGAATTACTGTGGGAACCAGGGTACAAGCATTATGTTTTTATGAAGTAGGGTAGAGGATGGCGTCTCACTGAGGTAATATTTGAGTGGGGAGTTTCCTAGCTGTCTAAAAGTGGAGGAAAAGGATCAGGACTTGAATCCTGTCTCTCAGTGTCTTATTTTAGCCCCCACAAAATACCCAATCCAAAGTTACAGTTTCTTCTTTGGAGGACACACTATTTTTTCTGGCCAGTTATTACTAAGTTATTGCTCAGTCTTCTGCTTAGAAACGTTTCCAGACATGGGCGGCTTTGTGGAATCTGATTTTTCTCTTGGATGTTGGAACCTCCTGCATTGGTGAAGCATCGAGCTCCCGACAGCCGGGTGTAGCAGGAGAGCTTGATTGACCAAACTGTCTCAGACCTCCAGGGCTGCTTACAGACCCTACTGCTTTTGTCTTGAAAAAAATACAAGAACATGTCTCTGTTGCTCTGATAATTGCAAATAGAGTTAGTTGGCACCAAATGAAGAGGAGACTCTTACAAGCTCACAGACAGAAGTAATCTTAGGGTTTCCAGCAGTATTTGCTATTAGAGAGAGGTATCCCTGAAGTTTTGGCTCTCCCTACTGCCCCTCTTGGGAAGCTAAGTTCATTCCAGAAGCAAACATATTATGATTTTTTCTTCTCTCTTCTAAAAAAGTGTTCAAAGTCAGAGTGGGTAGTTCATTTCAAGAACCTAGTTACAGTCCATGTAGGATAATTTCCAGGTCAGGAAAAGACAGAAAACCCAATGACAAAATTAAAGTAAAGACCAGAAGCCAAGTTTGGATTTATGCATTCTGTTTTCATCAGAGCAGAAAGTAGAACTGGTACCAGTTTGCTTTCTAGAAAAAAAAAAAAAAAAAGGAAATAGTAGAAGAATGTTAGAAATCATTTGAAAATGAGTGTTTTAAAAAATTGGGCAGCAAACCTTTGCCAGAAATGAAAATAAAATCTACAAAATAGGTGAAACCATCAGATGTAATCTTCCAGTTATTAAGATATCAATTCTTGTGTGAGAGGATTTTAATCCAAAATTTCCAAGGCAAAAGAAACTTCCCTTTATTGAATGTGGAATGAATGACAGTTAAGTGACCTGGCTCATTCTGGCTTTTAGGCTTATCTCTAAGACTCTGGAATCTCCTCCCTGGAGATGTTAGGTCCTCTAATCCAGAAACTCTAGATTCTTCTAGCATAACTAGGAAAGGTAATGTTGTCAGGTTATGAGCCTAGAAATTGAGCCAGCCAAAGTTGTGCTTGAATTCCTCTTCTCAATTCTTTAGCCTGTGGCCTTGTCAAGTCACCTAACTTCTCTACACCCTGGTTTCCCCATCTGTAAAATGGGGATAGTAATAGTGATGTCAAGTTTTCATGAAGTTCTATATATTCTATATATATATAGCAGTTAGTACCATGCCCGATACATAGCGGGTGATGTATAACCCTTAACTATTTTCATTTTTAGTTTAATGTTACAGTAATTTGATTTCCTAGAAGATTTGAGGATATTAGAGGATGACTTGGACTTCCAAGTCCACACTTTTGCCTACACACATTTCGAATGTGCTCACCAAGTCAATTAAAATCAGAATGGTACTTACTGAGCAATTTATGAGCACACATTTCTGAATGTCTGTTTGAAGAATAGGCAACAGAGAAGACAATAGAATCTTTAGGAGGCAAGTCTATCTATTCAACATCCATTTAATATGCATTATATGTTAGACACTGGGCAATGGCTTGGGAGACAAAGATAAATAAATACTGTTCTTGGCTCAAGATTTTATAGTCTAGTTGCTCGGTGGACACATTAGGAGAAGATTATAATTCTGTGTGTAAAGTGCCATCATGGAGTCTGTGGGATTCGGATGCAGCAAGGGGACAAGAACGGCCCCAGAGAAGAAGCTTTTGAGCTGAAATTGAAAGGAGCAGGTGTTTTTCGAGCAGGCAGGTGAGAGGAGGACGTGCCAGGAAGAAGGAGCCATTGCAGAGACACTGTAGTAGTTCAACACTGCTGGAGCATAAAGCGTATGTAGGAGATAGTGGAGGAAGATGCAGCTGAAATGGTTGGCTGAGCCCTGTATGCCCCCAAAAGGCATTCTGTTTTATTCCTGTAGGTGATAGGAGCCAGGGAGAAATTTTGAGCAGATGAGTCACATGATCCAATATGCTTGTTAGAAGGTTAATCTGGTTGGCAATGTGTAGGACTAACTGGAGGCAGGGAGTCAGGGAGATAGATGGGTTAGGATGTATTCAGAATACCCAGGCAGGAGACGATGATGTTTTGACCCAGGGTTGTGTCAGTGAAGAAGAAGAGGAGGAGAGGCACATGAGTGATGCTGAGGAGGTAGGAACTGACACCTATTGATTATTATTTGAGTGAAGTCTGGTTTAGGTGTGCAGATCAGAAATTCGTTGTATGTGTCTGAGCTTTCCTATGATCTGAAGTGGAATCTAGACCACAGTATGGACTCTTGCTGGCTTTGTCTGGGAAACCAGTGTCGACCTGCTCATATTGGCTCCTTAAAACTCTAACTATGATCAGAGATTCAGTCCTCCAAGGTCAGTTCTTGTTGATATGTGGTTGTATATGTTACAGTGGGTCAGCCTAAGTCAAGGTTGAGTGCCCACAGTCTATGGATCTTAGTTTATCATCAAAAAGAAATAGCTTATTGACAAAAAAGGATAATTCACCCTTCCCTACAGATTCTAGCTTCTTACAAACTCTAAATGAAAGCTTTAATCTCTCAGACTATTCACCATCTACCCATTCATTTTGCCATACATACATCTGTCCGTCCATCATTGATTGTCTTTGACTAGCCACAAAAACTACCTGTGAGTTTTAACAGGTGTTATGAATCAGTTTACCAACCATTACCATACTGAGAGATTCAGGAAAATTAAAGATGCAGATTTGGAAACACCTTTTGTTAGACCTAAAATCCACCAAGCTTGTTTGTTTGCTTGCTCTCATAATGGAAATCTATTGTTTATTAATACCCAGTTTGCAATTTTGTAAATGCGATATAAGCATCTTGAGCATATAAGATTTTGTGTGTGTGTGTGTGTGTGTGTGTGTGTGTGTGTGAATAAAATGTTTCTTTTTAAAAGTGTACTTGCTAATGAAGTAATTAGTAGGGACATACTTTTTGGTATGTGTATATGTGTGTAAATACGTATATGTATATATATGTATATTATATCCAATCTGATTCTTAATGTATGCTAATCTCCATAGCACATGTAATATAAAAAGAAAATTTGGTAATACTTTAAATGTCCTATCATTGTGAATTCATTTTATATTCATTGTAATAGCATTGATCAAAATGAATTCATTTGGTATTCATGTAGATGTCACATGTACTTCCATAGGTGTTTCATTGTAAATTAGCATTTCTCAGAGGACACTTAAAATAAGTGTTACTGAAAGTCCTCATTACACATATTGCCGAGATTAGTACATTAAGGATCATGTACTTACATAGTACTAATGCATTTCTGCCACTTAAAATACTACATTACCCATTTCTGATATCTAGCAAATATCTAAGGCAATTTTGAGAATTATGACATCCTAAAGGAAGTGGTACTTTTATGATTAAGCGAATTGCCTATATTTTGCTCTGATTTTTTAAAAAGCTAAAGTTCTATTAGATACAAAAAAGAGGATTAAAAATGAAATTTATACAGTGGCAACAGTGGTTGTCAACTGACTTGATCTAGTCAGGCACCCCCCCCAAAAAATAGAACCTTATCTAATTTTATTTTTGACCAATCAGCATGTTAAAAACATCAAGTGAAGTAAAGAATTGGAGGTTCAGACATAGATTTGCCAAGAAAACAGTGAATTCCTGGATGTACCATTTTTGAGCTTGACTTAGAAGAACAAGCAAACACAAGCAAATGAAAGATTATCCATCTTTGCAATGTATGCTATCCTTGTAACTTACCCACTGCTATTTGGGCCAGACTTTTTGTTGTGCTCATCACGGATGTTGGGAGGAAATAGTGGTGGCTCACTTGGGTGGCAGTTCGCTGAAGGGGAATTCATAAGTCAGTCAAGAGTGTTGTTGGCTCTTCCAACTTCCTGAGTATTCTGACAGAGAAAGAGAAAAGGTTCTAGTGATTGACATGCTGGTGGCAACAGTCTTGCAGATCAACCAGGTAACGCTTTGGGGTTTATCAGTATAACCAAGTGATGGTTGGGAGGTCTGTCTTAGAGTCACACTTCAGAAAGATATCAAATATGCTTTAAAGAACAGAGCTTCCCAAGTCACTGTTGGTGGGAATGCAAAATGATACAGCCACTGTGGAAAACAGCATGGAGGTGCCTCAAAAAATTAAAAATAGAATTACCGTATGTCCAACAATCCCACTTCTGGGTATTGATCCAAAAGAATTGCAATCAGGATCTCAAAGAGATATTAGCATTCCATTCCCATGTTCCTTGAAGCTCTAATCACAATACCCAAGATGTGGAAACAACCTAAATGTCCACTGATGGATGAATAGATTAAAAAATGGGGTACATACATATAATGGAACATCGTTCAGTCTCAAGAAAGGAAATTCTGCAATATTTGATAACATGGGTGAATATTGAAGACATTATACTAAGTGAAATAAACCAGTCACAGAGGACAAATATTGCATAATTCCACTTACAGGAGGCATACAAAATTGTCAAATTCATAGAATCAAAGAAAGGAATGGGAGTGCCAGGGGCTGGAGAAGGGGGAATTTGGAAGTTGCCAGTCAAGGAACAATGTTTCAGTTACTCAAGATAAGCTTTAGGGATCTGCTGTACAACATTACTACCTATAGTTAATACAGTGTTGTACCCACTAAACTTGTTAAGAAGGTAGAGCTCATGTAAAGTGTTCCTACCATGATAAAACGGGGAAAAAAATAGTTTCCAAATAAAAAGTGTGTACTACAGGGATTTAGGGTCACACAAGGGAAAGCCCTTCCAGGATGCCCCTCAACTGTTGGAGGGAAGTTTTTTTTACTGTTTGGATTCATTGTTTTTATCCTCCTCTCTGCATGAACTGACCATCTGTTTGCTGTCTATACCTGGTACCACATTTAAGGGCTGTCCCTGAGATGGACTTCCTCCCTCAGCTGCCCCGTCAGGAGACAGCACCTTATTTGGTGCTGACTCAGTGGGAGCCAATTTTCCAGCGGGCTACCAACTCACACCTGCAGAATTTGCCGGCACATCCGTTTTGCAAACACACAAAATGGGTAATTGGACACACAAATGCCTATTTGCATTGCAATTTGGCATTTGTATACACAGTGATGGATTTTTTTCATGTGCAAATGTGGGGGATACAAGTGCAGAATGGATGTCCTCAAGAAGGAGGGGTTCCTTTAAAAACATATATATCTTTTCAGAAACCTGCTAGAAATTTGAGTGCGAGGAAAATAGGTATGTTTATGAATGTACTTTATCTTTTCCCCATTCAGAGAAATTCCTCATAGAGCACAGTTCATTGGGTACTTTTTGAAGAAGGGCTACTTTTTCCCAAATAGGCAGAGGGACATCCAGGGTTTTCTTACCCTAATAAAGGCTTTATCTAAAGTATTATGGAATCAGCTAATAAATGTTAATACTGTAATGAAATGTAAAGAGTTCTTACGTTTTTAGAGTTTTTGGCATTTTATAACTGGTTTTAAGGTGCACTGTTCCGTCTAGTATTAATGTTACACACTCAAACCCACGGAAACATTTGGAACCATAGATTTTTGTAACTAATCGGAATGGCACAGAAAAAAATAATGATGGCCTGTGTACAAGGGATGGCTGCAGAGTGCTGAGGTGCTCCATGTGTTCCAGCTCATTCTCAGGCTTCGTTGTCACTTCTGTCTTCCCTTGTCCATTTAAGCTGCAGTGTTTCTCACTCAAATCTCATCATGTCCAGAGGGGATCAGCAAAGGAAGCTAAGAGCACCCATCTAAGGGGTCCTAGACTATGGCCCAGGACCACGCCCCTCTTGCCGGTCACTGACTTGTACGTGCCTCTTGTCCCTCTGACCCCTGGTTCCATATCAGAGCCCATATCTTCCTCTGATCCCTTCTGCTACTGGCAACTTGCCGGACCTCACCTTGGCTCTTCTGGACTCTGGCTTTCCTGTTCATTTGTGGCTCCACTTCCATCCTTGGTTTTGGTGGTTCCTGAGAGGCTCTGTGGAATCTGCTTCCAGGACAGCCTGACCTGTGGCCAAGAGATGGTTCAGACTCAAGCTTCTGCCTGAACAACTATGGGTATTGATCAAGACTCTGTCCCTGGCTCTCCACTTCTTCTTCTGAGCATTCTTACTTTTTCTGAGCTCGGGCACACTTGTAACTTCCATTGTCACCTGCAGTCTGATCTATATCACCAACCTATGTTTGTCCCAGTTTGTTGTGCTGTTATTGTCGCTAATTTAACATGCCTGCAGCCGGATCTGGTTTTCTCTTCTTAGTTTCCTCCTCCTAGCATCTGACTTGCTGTCCCAGTTTTCTCTCCTCTCCCAGCCTTTTCATCCTCATTTGTGCCTTTCTTTTCTACTCTCATCCCAAGGGCCAGCAAGTCTTGTTGAGACTCCTTTTGAAATATCTTCCAGGTCCTAAACCTTTCTCTTTACTACAGCCACCACCATCTGATCCCTTTATGACTGGATGGTGGTACTTATTGTCTGAGATGTCTCTTTGCTTGATTATTGTTTCATTAAAGCCGTGCCTGCTATGGCATTCATCCAGTTATGAGCTACAGAGATTGCATATTGTCAGATCAAGTTCCAGTTACCCATCATGGCCTTCAAGGCACATAGTCAACATTATTTCCTACAGCAATAGTGGGAAATTCCTGAACAGATATTCTCACTCCAGACTTTTCTCTCCATTTGCCTCCATATGCCTCTCTCCTACCTGCCTCTACCTTTTTCCTTGTGAATTTCCCAACCTGGAATGTCCCCCCCATATTTATCTAAACCCCCAAAACAATTCTTGGGGTCCCTACCGACCTTAGCTCTATTAACAAAACTGCTTTAAATTATCCTAGCCCAAGATAAGTTTTGCCGACTCTGAATCACAGCATTGGGAGCCTTACACCAGTGGCTCTACGTGGATCAGGGATCTTCTTAAGTTCTTTTTTCAGGTCTTGCACTAGACTGGACTTGCACTAGACCTTTCAGCTCCTTAAAGATGGTCATTATGCTTTACAATTTTATGTCCTCTGCAGTACTTAGCAGAGTGCTAATCGTATGGAAAATACTTGCTTAATACTTCTTGACTTGCCTTCACATCTCAGAGAGCTGGAAGTTAATAGAAGGTTGAAGAGTTAGTTGCAGGGGAGAGTCAGTGAAGCTCCATTAAATCTTCTCTATTTACAATGCTGCCAGCACACCACGTTATTATTATTGTTTTATATTTAAACTCCAGTTCCTCCCCTTTCCTCCTCCTCCAGAGTAACAAGGGCCTAATAGGTTTCATGTGGAAGCCCCTATGTTTATTAAAGACAAGTGTAATATTTTGTAGACCAAATGTCCCTATCATAAATGCTAACAGAGAAAAATATTAGGACTCATTTATTTATGAACCTGTTAATAATGAGGTGCAGTTATGAAAAAAAAAAAAAAAAGTCTTCCTCAGCAAAAGATCCTGAACAAATAATGCACACTGGGGGAAAAGAAGCTAGTTAGCCTTCTTGACTTAGATAAAGCTATAGAGAAATGACAAGTGCCAGTAATTAGCACAGCCTTTTCAACAAGATAACCCTATACATCTTTGTCTATTTCAATCACCAAAGACTCTGATTCAGTGTAAAATTAAACCTTGGATGCCATCAATTTCTGTTAACCTCTTTATATTGTTCTGTGTTCATGCCTATGTGATAGATTTTGTCGTTTTATTAAATGGTGACATCTCTTCAGACACGTGACCTAAAAATCTGTTTGCTCCTTAGAAAAGTATTCTTAATCATTTCCTGGTATGTTTCACCACCGGGGACTAGATTTATTCCTACATTCCTTTGGTGAACTCCTCATCTCTAAAAACTTGACACATCTGTTTGTTTGAGCTACCCTGCATTTGGCTGTGCACCCCTAACTTGCCCTTCCCCAGATAATCTAGTTAGAATACTAGTCAAGGTCTAGAGACTGGCTGAGGCTGTTTATTATATTCACATTTCTATTAAGAAGACTCTAGTTTGAAGCGTCTTCTCCCACCGTGTTTATTTCCTTCTTCCCACTCAGTGCCACCCTCCAGCTTCTATTACCCACAGTGTCAACAGTTAGTTTTAATCTGGGCTGTTTTGAAATTTTCCTGCTTAATATCCTTTGCTGCCAATAGGTTTTTATTAATTTATTCACTTATTATTGCAAGATATAGTAATAAAAGTTATTATCCAAGTTGGGAATAATTGGAAATTTTAAGAAATCACAGTTTAACTTCAGGGTCCAGGTTTATCTACAGTAGGTTTTATGCAGATTCATGGTGAAGCCAGTAGAAGCAATGCTCTTGATGTATTTCAAGCTGTCCTGCCAGGCACTGGCCCAGGTGGGTGCGTTGTTCATGTATCAACTCCGTGTCCAGCGCACAGAGGAACATCACTTAGTAAGAAAGTACACAGAGCTGTTTCCATCCTAACATGCTCTCAGTTCCCTACTCTCCTTTGTTAACTTCCTTCCAAATTTTATTTCATTAAAATGTTTCCTACCATTTAATTTTGCCCAAGTCTGCATTCCCTCTTGTCCTCTTGCTAGGAACCTCACTTTCCTGCATGAATAACATTTTTATTTTAATGTGCTTTCCCCATCTTTTCTTAACTATGTTGTGAAATTTTTAAAAATTTATTCCCATTCAGGAGACAATATGACGTGCTTAGTCCCTCATGGTGAAGAAGGTGCCAAAATTCAGCTTCTGTAAACTTCTTTTCACTTTGAGCCTTGATTGCAATGGATCCTTGGGAAATATTATCAGCTATCATTTAAATATGTATTTACACAATATTTTAAGACACACATTATCTAGCTAGTAGAGCAAACAGCTCACAACAAATAAATGGAATAAAGCACATTTAGATGTTGTTTTGAAGCACAGGTTGCTTTGTGATAAATGTTTTGAAGAGAGCCTTTGAGAGAGATGCTATTTATCAGGGGGACACTTGTTGCTGAAATTGTTTTCATGACTTGTGGCTTTGCCCTTTGGGTTAGATAGAAAGGATCATTGAGTAAAAGTTACTATAGTCTTTGAATTTGTGAAATTTTTGGTAGTTAAAGAAAGAGGTAGTGATGGAGGGGAAAGAAAGGCAGAAAGGAAATTAGAAATTAGGCAAGAAGAAAAGAAGATTAAGAGGAAAGAACAAAGAAAACCCACCTAGGCAGCTATTCTGAGCTAAAAAGAGGTACAGATCTCCATGGGAAACGCACACAAAAGTGTGCTCTTTGCTGTGAGTGACTATGACTGGGGATATCTGGATTGTTAGCCAGCCTCCTGAAAACCAAGTCAACCAAAATCATGAGAGGAAACCTCAAGTCAGCATGAATTCTGTTTGAGAGCTTTATCAAACCACAACAACACAACAGCACAAAAGGAGTAGTTTTTTAGAGGGAGCTTCTGTTTAGCTTGCATCCCTAGATATTGAAAAGTTTACAGAATGCAATGCTCCAAGTCATATTCAAGTTTTCCTTTGCCCAGTTGCTGTTACTTTTTCTGTCTCGTGTCTGAAATGTCCAGTCCTGGGCAGGACCTCTGTGATGTGACTGCCATTTCTGCCCAGCCCTCCTGCATTTACTTTCTCCCCACTTTTCTCTTCTACAGCCTGAGCCCTAACTTTCTTTTCCAGACACTTCCCAGCTTTTCAGGTACGCTGTAAGTGTCCCTTTCCTATTTAAAAAAAAAAGAAGAAGAAGAAAAAGGAAGGAAAAAGAAAAAAAAGCTCATGTGGTTTAATTTTCATTATTTTTAGGTGTTAAGTTTTAGATTAGCACACTATGTCTTAAACCACTGTATTAGAATGCTGCTTGACTCACTTCCAAATTGAAGACCTTTTAAAAAAATTGAAGCAGTCCAATAATTTTAAATCACTCCACACTGTGCATTGCAATTTAAAATTATTGGAGTGCTTCAAATTTTTATAAGCCCTTGAATTTGGAAGTGATCAAGGTTCTAGGCATACTCAGTGTAGAGCAATTTAAAATTATAAGAGCTGTCAAATTTTTATATAAGCACTTCAGTTAGAAAAGGGATTTGGGTTCTGGGCATGTGCAGAGAAGAGCCATTTAAATTATTAAAAGTACTTCAATTTTTTTTTCCTCAAGCACCTGATTTTGGAAGAGTTTTGGTTTGTGCAGTCTAAAGTGACAACTTCCTTTGAGAGAGTCTTTGTAAAGAGACATTCAATCTTTCAAATAGGGCCAGCACTGTGGGGATATGAAGTAGGCAGCCAGCTTTCTGGGGTGATCTGGAAGACCCAGGAGAGTGTGTTACCCCCAAATATCTCCTCGTTGGCATGGCATCTCATTGTGATTACAGTTCTGCTTTGGGTAAAGGTATTTGCAGAAGCTTCTGTAAAAATCCTAATTTCTCAGGTTGATGAGATTAATGTATCAGCCAAGAGCATGGCCCTGGGGAACTAAAGACTCACAAACATTCTGTTTGTGGGGAGGGGAGAGGTCTCTAACACAAGCCCCCTCCCCCGGGGGTGACAGGTATGGGCCTGGCTGTACAGCACGGGTGCTCCTGGTTGCTAAGGCTGTGGCTGAGAACATTCCGGGTGGCCTCAGTCTAGGAAGTAAGAGCATAACTCTCACTTTGTGTGTCAAGAGTTTACTGAGCGTTGATCCCCTCCCCCATTGAAACTAATCATTAAAAGGTGGATTCTCTGATACTTCTAATGTTCATTTGCATTATGGCTTGCCCAGGACATCAATTTTCTCTTTTCTGAGAAGTGAAATATTATTCATCTGAAACATTTTAAGGGGAAAATTGAAAGGAAGACAGGATCAATAGGTTCAGCTTTAAGGTTGATTCTCCTTATTTCATCTTTTGGTTGAGAGTTTCAATGATGTGAAAGAAAAAGGAAGGGGACAAACCTAACAAAATGAAAATAATGTTTCCCTTTCAAAGGTTTATTTACAACAAAGGGAAAGGGAAGATAAATGATGTAAAATTTAGGCACTTTACAATTGTAATTTGTATTAATTTCTCACCTCAGCAAGACTTAGGTGACCGTTTCAAATATTTACCTTTACAACAAATATGACAGTCATGTTGCCATATGTGACTGTGCCATTTGGAAAATGTTTGTGGGTCCTTGGATTTCTTAAAGGGAGAATGGCTTTAAATTGGGAAACATGAACATGAAAAAACGATTCATTCCTCTGAACATCTTCAGAGGGATGTTGATTCTTTGAAAGGTGAAACCCTCATTGTTGTGGGGTGTAAAGCATTCAATTTATCCAATGTCTCTGTCAAGGCATGAAGTGACTCTTCCTGGAGGGCTCCACGGGTTTATCATTTTCTCTCTGAGGCACACAGAGCCAAGGCAGTGGTCCAGCAGGTACCCTGACTTCCCACAGAACCCCTCCGTCTGGGCCTCCTTCTCCTTGTCTGCAAGTGGTAGGGACCTCCTCTTACCTTTCCCTTGGAGCCGCGGGGCACTGAACTAGTGTTTGGAAAATGGAAACCACTTAACTTGCTGAACTGTTTGTGCTTCCTTAAAGAGTAAGGAGAGGTTAGTTGATGTCCATGTCTTTGTTAAAAGTCAGCAATCTCCTCGAGGGCCGAGCAGGCTTGATTCAGAGATCAGCAGGCTCTCCTATGTCCAGACCGTGGCAAGGGCCATGGTTGGGGCTCACCAATCTTTGTCCCTCAGAGAATCGCAGGAGACAGTGTTTCAGAGTCAGCAATGCAAGGACAACTTCTTGTGTCTTTCAGGCCAGATAAGTTTGAAGTTAAAATGTCATTCCATCACATTAATCCAAAAGTTAACACATTAATAGATATATTAATTAATTAAATCACCATCTGTTTATTGAATATGAGCCATTGTGTTAGATGCTAAATGATACAGAGATAAATGAGAAATAATCATTCTCAAGGAACAGCAATAGAAAGTCATGTGCACAAGTGGCTAGAGTATATCACATTTTATTATGTGTTCTTATAATGCATTATAAAATGATAAAATACATAATACAAATTCTATGTAAATATTACTTTTTATGTTGGACTTGACTCATTGTAGTATTCCCACTAGGAGCAAAACTGTTACATGTTTACTTGATAAATAAATACTAATTAAATGTGAAATGTAGAAGGAATACAAGCCAAGGACTTTAGCAGGACTTTTCAAAGTTGGGCAACATGAAAATAACCTGGAGGGCTCTTAACAAATGCTGACACCTCAGTGCTTCATTCCCAGGGTTTTTGAATTAATTAGGACAAAAAGTGCCCCAGCTTTGAGAAGCGCCTCCTAGGGGCCCTCAGAGGGGAGAGCAGTGAGCTGTATGTGGGGAGTGAGCAGAAGCTGTTCCAGAGGAGGGAATGTTGGAGCCTGAAGGATGGGTGGGAGTTAGACAGGGTTTGATAGAGGCCAGGTGTGGAGAAATTGACATTCTCAGGAGAGGGAACACCAAAGGCAAGGACAGAGGCAGGGACGTGCTGAGTACGTTCTGCGAGAGTCAGAGCTGGGAGTGACCCCACCGACTGCTGGGCTGAAACAGTGGGTTAGGGTCAGATTGTGGAGGAACTAGTATGCGTATGTGTCTCCAAGAAGTTTGAATTCATTCTTCACAAGCTGGGGAATCAGAGGAGGTTTGGAAGCCAACAAGTGGCATGATCAGCCCTTTGTTTTGGGAAGATGTGGATGCATTGAGGAGAATGAACCAGGGATGGGGAAAACTGGAGCAGAGGAAACCAGTTAGGAAGCTGTGGCTTCCAGTAGGCTAGGTGAGGAAGGAGGCAAATCTATACTAGACCAGTTTGGACAATAGCGTAGAGAAGAGAGTGGATTTGGGAGACATTTTTGAGACTGACTTCAGTAGATTTGTTGGATGATTGTGTATTGAGGTTGTAGACCAGGGTGCAGTCAGTGAACATCCAGAGGGAATACAGAAGGAGCAGCAGATTCTGAAAGAGAGAATGGTGCAGGTGGGGCAACCATATAGACAGGTCTAAGGGACCCTTGGTAATACTGGGTCAGAGCTCAGGGGCACGACTCAGCCTAATAGGCAGAGGTCACCACCCAGAAACCCCCCCCCCACATCATTTAGGCTTTTGTTTTGGTTTTCCTTTTATCCACGTCACTTGAAATGAGCACACCTTCTCTTTTACAGCATGCATCAAATGCTGTGCTCTATTTTTGGTCACTAGACCTGCTGTTTTACTCGGGGCTTCTAGAAGAAGGCCATTTGCAGCTCTTACACCTTTCTCAAAAATGAAAGTTTTGAATAAAAGCCAGTCATAGAATTAAGTCAGGGCAAAGTGGTGTCAGGGGTGAAATTCAAAAGACAATACGTAATAATTGGTTTTAAAACAGGAGCCAGATGAATCGTAAGGTCAGACGTATGAAAAGGAAAAGCTTTCTCAAGAAGACTTTGGGGCTAAGGCTGTAAGGGGCTATGGAAAACAAAGTGGCAGCAACAGTGGTGAACCTCCAAGGGAGACCTGCTCACTGTTTCCAACGTGTCTGAAAATACTCGGTGGGAAGAAAGATCTGTCTCCCCACTGACTGCGTGTAGCCTCCCCAGAAAGCTATTTCCACTACGTCCATAGTCATTGCTTTGTTTCCTCCAAAGAAGTCATGGGTCAGGAAAAAGGAAGACGGAACATCAGTGTGTTTGCTGGAAACCGTTAGTCCCTGAGGGAAGCAGCCTTAGGACCCAAGTGTGGGCTCTGGAGAGAGGCACAGGTTTTTAAAGCTGAGAAGGAGATGAGATGTTGCCTAACACCCCAGCTTCACAGGATCAGTGGACTAAGTAGCAGTGGGGTCAGCAGTAGAGCCCAGACCTCCTGGCTTCCAGGCTGGAGCTGGCCCACCTCATCACTGCCCCACAGGTACGTCCCCTGTGACCGCCTGTGTGAGTGATCGCAGGGGGCGGAGTAAGAGAAATCCCATCCTGTCAGATGTCTTTTTTGTTCTTTTACCCTTTTGTCCCACTCACCCCTAGCTTTTACTCTTTGCTTCATTGACCTGAAGAGCAAATTTCAGACGGCCTTTTGGAGCTGAGGTGCAGGAGGCTGAAATGTGGTTCTCCTACAAGAAACATATGTACAGTTATTGCCCAGTTATGAGTTGTCTCTAGTCTTATGCTACCCAAACTGTCCTCACTGGGCCTTTGCTGTTATATTGGTAGAATCCTGTTTTGAAAGATTTTTTTCCTGATGAACATTTACAGAGTCAGTGTGTACCTCTTTGGGCTGTTCTCACTCACACTGCTGTCTCTGGTCACCACCCTGGCAGCATCTCATGCCGCCTGAGCTGCTGCCAGGGCTGAGGGTGTCAGGGATGCAGCCGGATCTCAAGCTGCCCCATTCATCCCCTCTGAAAAATTTGCAGCTGGGACACAGTGGTCCTCCTGAGCTGAATCTGAAAGGGCATGGGAACTAGCAGGTTCTGGGCAATCTAACTTAGCTGCTGTGTGAGCACAGCTCCCGGGGCTGCTCGGCCAGGGCTCACATTGCTGGCCCCACCACTCCCTAGATAATGCAACCCTGGGCACGTCACCTCCCTGCCTCAGTTTCCACAGTTGAAAACTAGAGATAATTTATATATAATAATAACTAATGAATGAATAACATAAGCAAATGAATGAAAATAAAATGATAAAAAATAAATGATAAAAAATAATAAGGTTGTTGTATTAAATGAGTTAATATGTATTATGTGCTTAGAACAGTGCTAGTAGCTATTCAAGTGCTTGCTATTATTATTGTTAATATTAGTAGTAGTAATAATAGTACCACCATCACTATGGTGCCTTTGAGATGGTCTGTGAGGAAAGCCAGCAAAGGAGCTGTGGCTGCAGAGAGAGACAGGATACACAGATACTAAAGCGAGAAGCACAGTCGAAATCTCCTGTGCTACCTGAGTAAGACAGAAATATAAATATGGAGCGAGTAAGGGTGTGGAGTCTGACGCCTCTCCAGGCCACAGTTCTGTTCTCTCTTGAGACCCAAATATAATTCTCCCTCTGGGGTCCTCTGAGCTCCTCCTGTAATAAAACTTCTCCCTTGAGATTCTTTGAATGAGGGTTTGTTCCATGTGACTAAAGGATTCCTGAGGAAGGACAAAGTTAAATCACACAGGGATGGAAGCAGACAGACTCTCTCCTTCTCATCCTTCGCCTTCTGGAGGGCAGCAGCGTCCTGGCTTAGCTCACTCTCCATGCTCCAGCAGAGCTCTGGCTAAGCCTCGTTTTGGGTGATTTCATTTGAATCACACGGCCTGATCCCAGGGCAGCCAGTTCTGCCCTGGCCGGTGAGGTGAGAGTACTACGAGGTGATTACCTCCTGCAAAGTGAGTCTTGTTCGGTTTTGTATCCCCGTCACCTAGCAGAGGATCTGGCACACAGGAGGGCTGGAGGAACATTGACTGTGGGATACAGGCCGGAAGCAGCGTGTGGCCGGCTGCAGGGCCAGGCAGTAAGGTCACAGGAAGTCAGAGGAGGAGGAGAACGCCCTGGGGCTGGGGTTGGGGAGCAGCGACTGACTGCATTTTCTGATGTTAACACTCCCTGATAGGAGTATCTTGTGGAACAACTTTTGGAGTGTAAATTTGGTCCATTTTAGTCCCCATTCCTAGACCTCCTTCACCCTCCCAGTCATTTGCTATTTCAAAAATCTCCAAGATAGTCAAAATGGGAAAACCAGGACTTGCACATAAGTAAATCTACTTTAGATTTCTATTTTATCATTCATTTCAAAGTTATTTCATTAATTGCATTTTGGATTTCACGGCATAGTGCTGGGGGACCTGCTAAGCTTTTGTGGAGTGGAGGTTCCTTTAATTCCTTTACCTTCCCTCCTGCTGAGGAAGGAGCGCAGGTGTGGAGAAAATCTTGACCTAGAGGTTAGCCTTCATTTTCCTTGGACTTTTCAAAGGGGTGATATTTAAAATATTTCGCCACCAGTACTGCACAGTCCCCAGCAAATGGGGACAAACGTTGCTCCCGTCAGAAAGGGGCTGGTGATAAACAAGCTGTCCTGTGAGTTCTCACTGAGTGCCAGCCTTGCTGTTTTCTATTTGGTTTCCAAGAATTTAGAAGGAGTTTCCCTTCTTTTAGAAACATATAGAGCCCAGTGCTGGACTTCTATGCATGAAATATTTGAACCCTGCAAGTGCACCTCATATACTGGGAGGTGCTGACCAGCCTCATGCAAGGGTCACTGTGGCAAAGCCCATTCCCATAACTGAATATAATCCTACCGTTACTTTGCGTCTCTGTCAGGAAAATGGAGGCAGCTTTCAACATTTGCCTTCATTTCATTACTTAAGAAATTCATGTAGCCTAAAAGCTAAAAAAAATGGAGCAGATATTTTTGTAAGGTGGCTCCTGGCCCTGGGCCTTTTGAGTCTCTGTCTGCCTGCCTCTGAACAGTGGTCAGGGCAGACACCGGACACAGATGTGCAGATATAGCCAGAGACTTGGGGAAGGACGCAGGCCCTTTCAGAGCCCATTTCTCCCAGGAAGAGTGAGCGTGGCCTGACGCCTGTCCCCACCTCTTGTGACACACTTCACACAGAGACACACGCAGTCGCCAGCCGGCTCCTTTTCCCCGTTAGCTGAAACTTCCCTCCTTGATGATTTCACTTCAGACACTGCTTTCCCTAAACCTTGCCTTGACTAGAATCATGCAAATGTTGACAGTTCCTCCCCACCCCCACCCGCTTTGTTACATCTCACAACCCAAAGAGAATGTGAGGTGAGCTTGTCGGAGGAGATGAAAGATGGCAAGAAATGGGTGTTTGGGGACCAGTTCTTTGGTGACACCGACTCTGCAATCCTCTTTTCACTCTCAGCACTTCACTCCCTCTCTCGTCTTCTCCCTCTCCCTCGCTGCCCCTGCCTGCTCTCCCCTCCTTCTCTCTGAAATGGTGTGTGCCTCCAGTAATTTACATAATACTCTTCTGACACCTTTACTTTAGTCATCAATCACGGTACCTTCTCTCAGTCTATCTTTTGTCTGAGCATGTCTCTTCTTTATCAGGCCATGCACAAAAGATTAATTTCACAGTTTTTCTCCCTTCTTTCTTTCCTTGCAAGATACAAAGCTCATGAAATGACAGAAGCAAGATAATGAAAACAACAATGCAAGCAATTTTTTTTTGTTCTTGCAGGTTGGATCTCAAGATACTTTTTCTAACCTCATTGTGTGCCATCTGTCTTAGAAAAGGTCTGTATTTTTTTAATACCTTTCTGATGCTGCTCAGTAGACTACCTTGGGATGGGGTGTTGGAGATTACATATTTAAATCAGATCAGAGGCTTTGGTTTTCAAAATCTTTGGAACAATTAAAGCAAGGGGCCCATCTCTAATGGAGGCATGGACTACTGCACAATGCCCACACCCCAATTAATATTAATGAGATCTTATGCATAGCCAATTTATGACATTTGATTGACTCACCCAACCACCCTTCAACCTGTCTTATAAAGTGAAATATATGGCAAAGGGGGCCTTATTTGCATATGCATATGTTCTTAATATTAATTAGGCTAATGGATCTAAGGACTTGGAGATAATTTGGGCACTGGTAAAGAGGGAAAAAAAAATCTGCCACCTGCAAAACAGAAAAGTGTTCCATGTCCTGTCTCTGCACTTGAACAAAAGAAGTTGAACTGGAAGATTAAAAATAACTCCTGCCAATATTTCCTCCTTTTCTTATTTCCACAGGATTCATAGTTTTAAAAAATAAAAATATTTACCACAGGCATTAGTATTATATATTTTCTTTCTTCCATTTAAATGGTGAAAGACTAAATAGATTATGGAATAACTTATAAAAATAAAAGCCTCGTTCAGCTGTATGCTGCTGGCCATAGGTCAGCTCTCTCCCGTCCTCTAGGGAGATGCTGCAGCTTCGGGAGGATGCAGTGTGTCACAGGGGCATGTGTCAGATATAGGACGAGGGGTTATGTCAGGAGGCAGTGTTCTCAAGGACATCTGCTTTAGAAAGGTCACTAATGGAACTTATCCTCACAGCGGAGTGACTGGGAAAAACTCCTTTGATGTAGCCTAATGAAGCCTGGAGAAGAGAGTCAGACTTCATGGCTTTTGTTGTTGAGACTGGGGGCAACAGATATCCTGATTTTTTTCTTTCAAACTATCCTTTAATGGTCTTTGACTCTCATGATGTAAGGAAAAACATTTCTGTATCAGTTCACCCTCTATGTGCTAAAGGATGGTAAAGCCAGGTACCTAGCAGGCTTTGGACAGCAGAATAGTCATATGAGCTTGCTTCATGGTACCATAAGTAATAGGCATTGTAAGTAATAACAGTGACTGTCACTCGAGTGCTTATTCTATACCAAAAATTATGGAAAGCGCATTCCATATTCTATCTTATGCCAGTTCTATAAAGCATGGATTTAAATTCTTATCCCAGAAATCCCTACTCCAGTAAACTGAACCCCAGAGAGATTATGGGACGTGCCTAAGGTCACTCCCTGGGAACAGTGAGGCCAGAATTCACACCTGGGGGGACAATGATTCTGAAGTGTAATCTCTTTCCTTTGGTCTTCCAAGGTCAGAGCCACTCAAGGGTATTACAGACGGGAAGTAGCTCAGCCTAGAGTCATTAAAATAGCAACAGACACTCTAGGAAGAGGGACGCACTGTGCTTCCTTTTAAGATAGACAATGCCTTGGCTAAGTCCGTGATGTCCAAGTAAATAATTACATTCAACTGTGGAAATGATTATTAGTTGCCTCACAGATAAGAGAAAGTGAGATATGGAAAGATGACTTGATTAATTGCCAGGTCAGTAAAGTGCTTTGGAACATAAAATATTTATTTGTATTTAACATTTTATGAGTGGAAACTCTTTATGGAATAAAGTCTTACTGAGAAAAATCTTACAGCGTTTACTAGAATGGTCACATGCACAGAAAGAAGAGTGGGACAACTAGAAGGGGACCGGATGAGGTCTGTGCTGAGGGAAATCCAAGGTGGTAGCATTCGAGACCAGTAAGGAATGGAGGCCTTGGAGCCAGGGATGGCCCCGTGGATTCTTTTCCTAACTTGCCATCCCCTCTCTGAAATCCAGTGGCTAGGCACATCTGATGTTAAAACTCTTCTGGAGATTTTGCCTTCTGATAGAATTCCTAGTGAATTTTATGAGCTGCCCCACCCCTCACTTGCTCTTTAGTGCAAACATGTGTGAGTGTGTGTGTGTTTCATATGAACATACATTGTAGGGGAGGAAAGTGGGAGAAGCAGGGAAGGATGAGGAGAACCTTGTTTCCAGAAGTCCCAGGCTCGAATTCAGCACTTACAGGACTGGTGGGGGCCAATATGATGAGCCCCTCTCTCTGATAACCATTCATTCTGCCCAAACTTGTTACTTTTTTTCTTTGTGTGTTTGAATTATCTCTGCTGCTGAGAATGCTTTGACTATATTGTAAAGATGTGACAGGTAGTAAAAGAGTGTGCATAAAGCAATCATGGAGATGATAAGCTTTATTCTCTCATCACATTAAATATATGATCATTAAACAAGGGCTTGTTTGCAGAGAAACAGTGGGAGAAGGAGGCAGAAGGAGGGAAAAGACTGAAGAGTGACCGATGCCTGTTATTCTTACCCACGTCTAGCCCAGTAAGAGTCAGCCTAGCAGAATGGCCAAGTGTGTGGGCTGTGTATCCAACTGCCTGGAATTACATCCTGGCTCAGCCCCTTACGAGCTAGGTACCCATGGGCAGAATACTTAACCACCCTGTACCTCAGGTTTTTGCCTCTGCAAATGAGGTAGAATAAGAGCACTTATCTTGTACTGGATGGCTGGGCAACTTAAACGTATAGTGCTTGGCACATAGTAAGTGCTCAGTACATACTGGCTCTCATTTTTATTCCTGCCAGGTTTCTCCACCCGGACGATACACTAAACTGCCTGCTCTTCCCACTAAGCGTTCTTGGAATTCACTCAAGAGTATCATTTTTCAATAAGTCTGTATTACCACTGCCAATCACTTTTCCAGGTGCAGGGGATGAGCAGGACCAATGGGACAGCTGCCCTCACAGAGCTTATGGTCTAGCTGAGCAGAAAGATATTTAACAACTGAATATACTAGAGTAAGAGGAGTATTGAGCGTGAGGATTTGTGTGAGTCATGGAAGGGGCCAGAGCAGGAACTGCCTGAATCCAGATGTCAGGGCAGATCCCAAGCTGGGATCTGGAGGGCAGATCACAGAGAGCCGCGAAAGGAGGTGGTGGAGGAGCGGCATGGGGACGCTGGCAAAAGCAGCATGAGCAAACTCCCGGAGCTGGGAACGGGCAGACATAGGGTCAGGGGATGAGAAATGGCCAGAGTGGCTGGGCCTTAAAGACTACAGGGAAGAAAATGATGGAGGGAAGGCGGGAGGGGCTGGCAGAGCTCAGCCACGTGACGTGTGGTTTGTCACTCAAGAGGGTGGGATTTAGGCCAAGAATAATGGGAAACCCCTGGCAGGATTTAAAACAAGAGAGTTAGATGCGATGAGATGTATACGGTTTTGAAAAGATTGCTAGACTGGAAGGGTGGGAGGCAGAGGGAGACCAGTGCACCTGGCTGGTGAGGAGCCAGGGACTGTGCTAGTGATTAAGGAGAGGGGCAGGGGAACGAGCAAGCCCCAGGGTGAATTATCATCCAACTGTCCTTCAGCCAAACCGTGGTCTCTTGGACAATTGCTCCGGCCCATGGAGGGCAGGTTGTGTGCTCCCATGTAACAGGAACCTTCCTAAAACTGCAAGCCCACCTGTGAGCTCCAGGAGCAGCTCCAAGAGCATTTTCTCTTAAACCTTCCAGTTCTAGGTTCCTCCTCCACCTGCCAAAAGGAAACGTGTCAAGAGCACTTTAGGAGAAAGCACGCCGGCAATCTCTCTCTCTCCCTTCACCTCCTCTGTCTCTCCCTCTCTGGCAGTGGGAAAGCTGAGCTGTGGAATCCCTTGCACTGGGAGAAAGCATGCGCTAGAAACGCAGACCACTTTTCCTTCCGACTGTGCCAGCCTCACGGCTAGCCCCACAGAAGGCTAGCCCCACAGAACGTGCGTGCTCACTCACTGCACGTTGACTCACCTGGTCCCGTTGATCACCGTTTTCTCTCCCCCCGAAGAGGGGCCGGGGTCTGGGGACATGATGTGTCTGTGATTGCCGAGTCCTCTTTCCATCTGCTCAGCATTGATCAAGGTGATAGTGTTTGAGCTTCTGTGCGAGAGGACAGTGCAAGGGGAGGCTGCGGCTGACTAGCCCAAGATGCTGGGCTGCAGCCAGAGGAGCAAAATGTGAAGTTTGATCCCAAGCCTGTCATTCAGCTCGAGTGCCTGTCAGACCCCTAGGGTTCCCAGACCAGCAGGCTGCCATTTGGACCAACATTTGGGAAGCAGGATGCTTATGGAATCCATTTTGGGTTTGGCAGCCAGAACAAAGAACTAAGTTGGAATGGAGCAAAGAGGTGTAAATGTAGCCCAGAGCAGGGGGCTATCTGGTGTCTCATTGCTGACCCTCCTGAGGCAAGGGTGGGGTGTTTGGCAAGAGGGTGTATATAAGGAGACTGTTTAAACCCCCATAACAAGCCAAAAGAGGGCGAGCCAAATTGCAAATGAGGCCTCTCAGGCAGCTGCTTCCCAGAGATGAGTAAACCCAATCTTTGTTCATCTGTAGGTCAAAAGGGTTTTTTGTTCTGCACTGTACAGCGAGGGCACACAGGAGGTTGAATCTTGCATATCTGTGGGAATCGGCACAATCTCTTTAGTGCTACCCTACTAGTAGGATGTGCTACTTTCTGGGACTTTGGCTAAAGCACGCTTGGCTCCTAACGGTCCCTATAAACTGCATCCTAAAGAACGTGGGTCTTTGCAGGGAAATCTGCGGGTACCATCTTCCCAAACCCCACCCTACACGCACACTTGTACACACACTCCAGTGAGTCCAGTTCTGCTTGAAAAAAACTCTAAAATACTCTCCGTCCTTCATAGACGGAGGAAAAACCCTTTAGGCGTTAGATACTGTAGTAATTACTATATAATGGAGTAAATACTATACTATAATAATTAACTTGTAAACCTTGAAATAACATTTACTGTAATTTAGACCAAATATGAACTGTGAATAATGAAGCTCGATCCAACATGAAATCATTTGCAGGGCACTTTAAATGTATGCCTGGGAAAGAGAAAGCATTCTATCGTTACCAAAATGGGCCCAAGCGAGGCCCTCAGACACCGGAAGTGCATGCAGCTGCCATTGTTTTGAAATAGCTTGTTAGCATTTTTCTTTCCTTTTTTAATAAATTGCTTCTCTCTTACCTTTTCCTAAACTGTCCTTTCAGGCTGTCAGAAGGGGTCCAGGGTTTTGTTTTGTTTTGAATTTAGTTTTTATCCAAATGATTGCAAATTCTCTATGCAAAGCTAACATTTAAAGCCTGGGCAAGAATCTTGGAGTTGGGCAGAGGGCAAGAAGGTTCTTGCGGTGCCTATGTCAGCAGTAAACTGTGGATGCATCTGGAGAGCTGATCTGTGAGACAAAGCTGCTTCTGACCACCGTGGTACCAGGGGCTGGGGACACCCAGAAAGTAACACGCCTTTTGATTATTCAGCATGTCATACCTTTGCTTCCACATCCCTTTTCCATAGGCTTCCTCAGCCTCCGAGGAGCTCTGGGTTGGAAGGGTGCAGAGGATAGATTTGTCTCCCTGTACAAGCCCCCACCTCCCTTACTCATTAAAGGCAAGGAAGGGACTTGTATTAGGTTGAACCAAATGAAATTGCTACTTTTCTAAGTGCAAAGCAAGGTAATATTGGCAATACCATATGCAATGCAAAGTACACAGTGTGTGCCTCCTGACGTCAGACCCCAGTGCCTTCCTCTGAGCCACTGCTTAGGCTCCAGATTCAGTTAAAAGTTGCCTCTGACGGTTTCATAGTGCCCAGCTCCCAGCCCTCCCTTCTCGAGTCACTCTTTTGGAAAATATCATGTGTTCTTCACTTACCTTTCTAGCTTTTTCGCTCATGGTCTACAAACCTTTTACTCTAATCAGACTGAACCATTTCTTGTTTTTTATTATAGCATTTGCAACTCTGATACTTTGTGTTTTCAGGTCCCCTCTCCCCCAGAATGCCATTTTGGCTGACTTGAATTCTGCCCATCCTTTTAAAGAGACAAACTCTACCTTTTCTCTAATGCCTCTCTTGAACAAAGAAAATTTAAGCTGGGAATTAAAATAGCTGGCCTTCACTGAGCACTATGTGTCACTGAACACTGACTGGGGGCATGATATGGATTATTTTATAATCTTCGCAAAACCCTTACGAGGCAGGTACTATTCCTCACCCTATTTCAGAGATGAGAAAACTGACACGCACACTAAGGTTTAGTAATGTGCCCAGGGTCACACCACTAGGCTATCAAAGGATTTCTCTTTGGTGATCATGGCCTGGAGCTGACACCAATATTCTTGCAAAGAACAGTCCAGTTTGAGAGCAGTCACAAGAGCCATCTCCATATGCTTGAAGGATTGGTTGAAGAAAAGGAGTGAGATGTTCTCAGGTATGGCAGAGAGAACCAGGACCACTGTGAGGTGTCAGCTTATCACAACATCCAAATCATTCCAGGTCTTTGAAAATGAGCTATCTGACTCCTGGAAATGGAATGGGTTGCCACATGAGAATAAGTGAGAGGCTCATCACTGGAGATATTCAAGTGGAGACTATGGATATGAGATTCACATACAGATGGTCTCGAAGGCATAACAGCTTCGTGGCTAAGAACATGGGCTGTAGAATAAACTGGATGGGTTCAAAATCCCAACTCCACATTTACACTGTTCATCCAAACACACACCCCCTCACACACATCCATTCCCGTCCCGCCACACCTGCTGTCTTGAATCCATGCCTACTATTTACACTTCTCAAATCTTAATAAAGGTGTGAATCCCTTTGATCGGGGGATTTTGTTAAAATTCAGATTCTGATTCAGTAGGCCTGGATGGGACCTGAGATTCTACATTTCCAACAGGCTTCCAGGTGATGCTAAGAGGCTCTGGTACAAGGCTACTCTGAGTGGCAAGGCCTTATATGTATGCCTGACCTCTAGCTCCAAAAATTTGTGATATTAGCTATTTTTCCTATCAGATTTAGGCAAATAATAATAATTGATTGATTGCTTGTGTATACTTTCCAACCTCAGATGGCCAAATTTTGATGATAAGAAAAATAATCCCTCAAGGGCCCACTCCTCAGTAGGGCCACCCATATCACTCTTTGCCTTCATGCCAACTAATACATTGTTAAAAATTCTGTGTGATTTCCTTCTTTTACTCTTTTGTGAAAATTGCTCTGACATCTCTCATAGCATTTGCCAGCAGAGATTTTAATTGGAACATGGATAAGGTTTTGAGCAAATGGCAAACAGTGGGAATTTAGATCAGTTAGGCCAGTGGTTTCAATAACGGATGTCTCTGCAGAGATAAATTATTTTAGACACATTCAAATCTGTCAGATTATTCCACTACATTCTTACTGGTTTTTTTATTTTCAGATAACACCGCACCTACATATAAATTCTTTTTTCACCTTCCATATTTAAAGCAAGTGACCACTGAACTCTCCCTTCTCCAGAGACCTGAAAGCGTTAATGCTCTTCTTTCTGTCTGTTGTAAGTTGTTGGTGTCACAGACGGGGTTTCTGCTCGACACTGGGTCCCAGAGACTTCTGTGTGTGCATCCTGATATTAACACAATGCATTGAAATCATATTTATTGTTTACTCTTTCAGAGAAGGATCAAAGATGGGGGAGTTGAATGCTTTTAAGCAGTTTTTCAAGAAACAAAAGGCTACATTTTTGAAATGCCAGCTACTACCAATCCACAGTTCAGACTCTGGGAAGACTCGTTAGCACTTGCACAGGTCCCTCCCTCCCTGAAAACAGTGCAGGAATTACACTCTGAGATGTGACCGTTGAAACAGACTCAAAGTCAATGTGCATAATTACTTACCACAACAGTGGTTAATGTGCCCTGAAGTACTCCCAGCTCCCCTCGGCCTGGGGCTTGATGTTGATAGTCAGATTTTCTTGAAAAATGTCTTGGATGCTTTGCTTACACCATTTCCCAAAGTGCTTCTGGATTACAGCGCATGTGCTTTCCCTCTCCATCTCGATGCTGGACCGGATGGATGAAGGAAAGCCTCAGAGAGCTGTCACATTACAGCTGTGGTGGGGTTTAATAAGGTCCTAAAATGTTAGAGCTAAAAAGGGGCATAGTTATCCTCTCCCTCGAGTTTAGCCCCCCCTTATTTTATAAAGAGGAAATGAAATGACTCTACCAGGGTCACACAGCTCATTAGCAGCTGAGTCAAAATGCAAGCCCAGTTCCCCTGAATCGAAGTCCCATACTGTTTCTGTATCAAAGTGAACTGCTTTTCTAGCGAATCCTGCTGCAGTGGGAAGGGCTGATTTCTTGTTCGAGTCACCTGAAGAAGGCCTGGTTCTTCTGGCATTACCCTAGGCCACACCCAGCTGCTTCTCCAGTCCTCTGCTCCAGGGAGGAGGAGATTTTCCACATCTGCTCCTCCTTTTTTGTATTTTTCTCACAGTTTTGCCCTCCTCTGTCTTGAAACTCTGAGCTCTGATGCTACTTCACATTCTCTGAGGCATTCAGTGTGGTGATCACCCACAGCTACCCTCGTGGCCCTGAGTTCTGTGGCCTACAGTTTGGTTGGTTTTTGCTCCTTCTATGTCAAGACTTCTCCCTCCTCCATCTCTTCTCCTTGGGTTGTGCTCTATTCTGTGACACTAGAGACAATGGATGATGCGTTGACACCTGTCCAGGTAAAATGCTTGCCCTGGAGCAGCACCTCCCACAGTAACCCAGAGGAGTGACCACCATCCGGGGGGTTGAGTGCACCAAGGACAGAGCAGACAGAGATGAAGATTGAGGGTAATTCAGTGTTTATGGAATATCCTGACATTTTCCTCTGTGGGCAGCCACAGCTCTGCAATGCTTGCCCAAGGAATATGCGCCTCCTTGGATGTGCCAGGCACTGCGAGGACCCAATATGAAAACCTGGGTTCCTGTTGTTATGAAGTGCACAGAAGAACAGGGCAACATGAAAAGATACTTAAGTTGTGTCCAGCAGAGAGTAGTGTGACCACAAGGCTGACCACAAGGGTCAGAGTGAGCTTTGTATATTGTATAGGAGGTGGTGATTGGATAAGCCTTGAATAACATTGAGGATCTTGTTGGCTTATCTATGCAGGGTGGAGTTACTGAGGAAAGGTTGGGGTGGGTACAAAGGGAGGGGTATGGCCAGGATGAAACAGCATGGACAGAGACAAGAGGCAGGAAAGCATATGACTGCTTAGTGGGACAGAATAACGCCCAATACTCTTGGCTCAAAGTGACTCTTGCCAGCGTGTTGACACAATGTCCTGGCAAAGCAGGCCTTGATATGGAGCAAGCCTAAAGGCAAGCTTGCAGCCGTGATCTTGGAGACACAGACCTTCACACCTTATCTCCTCACAAGCCTCATTCCCCCGTTCCAGCCCAGGCTGCCTTGACCTCTAGTCAGACCTTGTGCTTCCATTCTGTCCTCACCAGTGGCCCCTCTCTTGCATCTGGCCAGATGCTCCCATCCTTCCTCCTGCCTCCCTAGCCTTGACTCTTCCTTTCAGAGTCCAAGGCCTCCCTCCTCCTCTGTGAAATCTTCTCTGGACATTTTACAGTGAAGAGGAGACTCACACACCACCACCTCAGGTCTGCAAAGATAGTCTATTTCATAATTTTCTTTAAATCAAGTAAAATCTGCCTCTAAGACCCTGTCTTCCCAGAATGATGGTAAATTCAATCTCAGTGATTATTCCTCCTCCTTCCTAGGGGTTATAAGCCTTCCTGTAGCTGGAAAATGGAGGCAGGGCCTCTGGTTTTCAATCCACCATGCTTGTTTTAGATCTCCTCTCTCTCCAAGCCCATATCCTCCTGGAAGGTGGGTGACTCTGTCACTCTCAGGTTTTTCAGAGCCTGTAAGACCTGGGCTCGGGATTCCATTGCCCAGGGTCCAGCCTTCCTGGGGAAACCACACAGCTGTTCTTCTCTGAGGTCTTGCACTACCAGGGGTGGAGGATGGCTCTCTGCCTTCCCCAGACTTGCTAGCATCCTCCTTGTCCCAGTCTTGGCACCACTTCTCCTCTCTGTAGCTCCCTCAAAACTACTCACTTCTCTCTGTGCCCCAGGACCTTGTCATCACTTCTTATTTATGAATTTAGACTTTCATAGGAGACAGGAAGAGGGGGCACTTTAGAATCTTCAGCTTCCAACCTGCTGCACAAAACTTCTGGGGCCAAGAGGGCACCGAGGGCTGGGCTCCCTTCTCTGGAGAGGTAAGAGTTTGCCAGAGGGAGGAGAATACACTGAGAATGAAACTCAAACTCAAATTAATATGTCAAAAAATTATCTGGATCACAATCCCATCTATCCTTTGAATTCTAGATTTAGACAAGTCACCTGCCTAGACTAATGCTCCCTGCCTTAGTTTCCTTATCTATAAAATGGCAGTAATGTTAATAATTACTTCCTAGGGTGGTTTAAGAATTAAATTACTTAATACTTGCAAGTTACATGGAACAGTACCTGAATCAAATTGTGAGCTGCTTCATTAGTTATTAGCCATTTGACCGTTAACGTGCTGTAGAGGACTGATCATGATTTTATTATGAGTGTTGCAGTAAGCATGTGCACACGATTAAAACCCCTTGCCCACTGCAGTGCTCAATACACACTTGCTGATTCTGACTTGACAGAAGGAGCAAGATTTGTCCCACAGATCCCAGAGGAGAGTCTGCGCCCTGAATAACTATTCCAACTATTGCTCACCATATGTCCACAACCAAAAAAAATAATTTTGGAGGGCAGGAAATGAGCACACATGTGCACGTCTGCAGAGAGTCGCCTGCTGAAATCGACACGTAAGACATATTTACCGCCGAGGCAAATGCCTTCATGTGTTTGTAAGTGGCTATTTCTGAACACCCAAAAGGGAAGAAGAGAGAAGCCAAATTCAAATGGCATCATGTGTTTGTTATTTTGGAGCAAGGTTATGTGGAAGGAGAGCTTCTCTTATGCCTGGAATACTTTAAGGGGGAGAAATGAAGTATTTAAAGGTATTTTAATGATCATGAAAGGCACTGGCTTAACAGGGCAGGAAACTACAGTTCTCTCTTTATTCCCAGGAGGGAAATAACAAGTAACAAGGCTGTAGTTTAGCCTTCCCCGAAGACTCATAAACTGGACTGCAAAGAGGCAGCCCCTTGAGACACCCTCTCTGGGTCTCTGCGGCCCCTTAACGGTGGGTCTGTCTGCTTAGGTTTTCAATGGGCTTATTAATTAATGATCACAGCACTGTGCTTATGTAGCAGCAACCTGCGTGGGGTTCTGGGAGAAGCTGTTTCCTTCTGGAATGCAGGGTTAGGGACCTTTCTGAACAAGCTGGCCTATTTAGTCCCACTATTTAGTTTCCTGCTGGCTTCCCAGCTCTCCATGGCTGGGTCCCCTACTTACCTATCCAACTCTTTCTTCTATTCTTCCCCTGCTCAAACACAGAAGCACCCCCTGCTAGTCCCCACTCCTACCATCAGCATCACATGACTCCCATTGTTTGCAGTAGGCATGTCCTATAAAGTCACTGGGAATACTGAATTAGCAAATACCGAACCATTGCTCCTAGGGGAAATTGGGGGTTAGGTTCCTGAGAGCCTCTGGTCCTAACATTTTTGTCAACTAATGAATGTATAATCTTGTTATGTGTACTTTTTTTTTTTTTTCCTGTTTAAGCAGCCTACTGAGCACTCCGGGATTAATCAGTGATCCAAGGATTAGTGAAAGAGACAGTTCAGGACATCAGGCCCTGGGGCACTCTCCCCTCACTTTAATCTTCTCTGTTGCAGCTTGTGGACCACTGTGAACCCAGATGCTCTCCAGCCTGGAACTCTGGGTGTTATAGATTTTACTTCTGCTCAATACATTTCCTCACACCCCATATCTATTTTGCAGTCCCCAGTTTGATAATCTGGCCCTCACATCTGGTCTTTGCCTTTGCTGGAGGCAGCCACTCTCCCTTCTGGCCTGAAGCCTACTACAGTGAACCCCACCCACCATATATTGCCTTATGTCCTTCCTTTGACAGCTCCCACTCTGGAATGGAATTTTTTTTAAAGTGCTAAGTGTGTATTCTTCGCCTCCTGAATTCTTTTCATCTCCAGAATCACTCCACTCTCTTCATTAAATAGAAACATGCACTGGAACTGTGGCGGGGCCCTTGAGCCAGCATGTTAAGGACGCATGTTAGAGACATCATGTAGAGGTCGGCAGCAGGCGGGGAGCCTGGATAGAGTCAGCCTTTATTCCTGACAGCTCCTCCAGTGGCCACTCTGGAAAGCATGAGAGAGAGGAAGAGTGTCCAAATAATACAATTCCAAATGAGATGACATAATCATGGAAGGCTCAGTTTGGCTTTTGGGAGACAGGGCATCTCAAAGAAACCAGGCCTGAAATATAATCGGGAGAACATTTAGCAGATGACCAGAAGGCTATAAATATGGTTGTGTTTTAACAGCTATCACCTTTCATGGCAGCATTTGTCTCCAGGCCCTTAAAAATTATCACACCAGAGTCCCTAGTGGCTTCTCCAGGAGAAATCACAGTGCTTTTCCAAATGAGTTCGTCCACCCTGGTTTCTTGAGTTTGATCCCACTTGTGTTTTAGTTGCTTCATCTCCAGCTGGCTCTTTTCTCTGTTTCCATCTACTGCAGCCACATCATCTTACTGTTCGGTGCCTTCTCCCTCCGTTCCACTGTGTCCTTCTCCTTCGTCCTCTCGCGCACACAGGGACATAAGCATGTTTTGGATTAGAACCTAAAGCTGATTATCCTCCAAATGTGTGAGAGATAAGTTGCCCACAAACAGCCTTGAGTTGCGCTTTCTTTGGGGCCACGTTTGTGAGAGCGCATGGCCTGTTCTTAAGGTTGAGGGGAGATACTAACTGGGGAAGTTTCACTGTAACACAGGAAGAAACACTCCGTGTAAGAATGACACCCTCTTCACAGGGCAGTCTGAAAAACATCCTCATCAGTATCCCAGGAGAAGGGATTTGAGGGACCGAAGTTCTGTCCATCGCTGGACAGACACATGGAAGAGCAGGGAAAACCAGTGATTTCTCAGACTCACGTGAGTGGCAGAGTAAGGGCTAGAATCCCGGACTCTTGTCTCAAAACCAGGCCTGACCAAGCACAGCTTAGCCTGCATGTGTTGCTGTGGCACTGGCCAACTTCCAGGTCTGACTGGAGCTGCCTTTGCTCTTTGCCAATCCCAGACAATTAACCATGCTCTGTCCAGAGATCCCTCCCTTGATGGCTCAAAGGCCTATCATTCCTTGACCAAGAACACTCCTCTTCCCAGTATCAGGGTACCCAGAGAGATGCAGAAATCAAATTATGGCCCAGAAAACTGAGCCTTAGCAGATGTGGTGGCTTCTGGGAAACTGGCCTGTGGAAGGGCTAATGCAGTTGGATTTGAGAGTGTGCCTCTTTTTAAGGCATGTTACCCTAAATATAGTTTCACACCACAGGAGACCTTTCCTCTGACAAAGTGCTTGCCTCATCCCATTTCCCTCTGGCCTCTGTTTTCTTAATTTTACACTGAAGGATCAGTGTGCCTGGGATACATCCATCTCCCCTTGCCTCTCCTTTGGCTCATCTTCTCCCTCCTTCCCACAAGGGCGGTGGGAAGGGAGGAAGTACACACACTGTTTTATCTCAGCCTGTCAGTCATTTCGAAGACATCAGGGATGGAGGTGTCTGCTCCTCCCTGGTCATCACCAGGCTCCGAGCAAGAGCTCCGCCCATCATTGAAAGCACACCGTGCTCCTCGACAGTGACCACCATGCTCACCGTCTGCTTTCCAGCACAGCCCCAGGATGGGGTCTGGAGCCCCTGCTTCCAGGCAGCCTCCTATCAGAGCTGAGCAGGGAGGCAGCTGAAAGCAGATTCTCTCCTTCTGGAAGGGTACTTGATGGTATTGGTGCATGCTGGAGAATTTCATTTTGGGTATAAATAAGAAGCAAGCATTGCAAGTGACAGTTATAGCAAATCAGAGTACAGTGAATGGTTCCAACATTTATTCACATCATGTGTCATAATAGGCAGCTCTTTAGGAAAGACACTGTGTGCAGAGTCAGATAGAATAGCCCAGGCATCAGCTCTGCACAGGAGTGGAAGGAATCGCCATCATAACAACAGAGTGTGGCCAGAGGATGAAGTCAGACCTCCAGCTGGAGCCCTCACATCCCCTCCTTTCAGCCTTTGTGAAATGGCTAGCGGCCATGGGGGCGGGGCATTCTGAAGAGCCAAGTTTCCTCTAGGAAACATGGCACACGGCAGGACACTGGGCTCATTATTTCTTCATGCTGGAGTTAAGGGAGACTGAGTTGCGTACTGACTGCAACTTTGGAACAGAGCTGGCTGGGGATGATTTTGCCAAGTCTTGATCTCGTTTTCAGAATCTCTAGGGTGAGGAGGTCAAGGCTTACACAGGTTATAAGCTGCAGTGTCCCGATGGCCAGCAGGTCACATGCTATGTTGTAGCCTTGAGGAAGCTAAACACAGGCGGTTCTGTGACTTACCTCAGGTTCTCCACTAAGTGACCGGCAAACCTGATTCCTGAATCTTGGCCCACTCAGAAGAAAAAGCTGGGTTTCCCATGAATAGAGCCCGAACTCTGTATCAACATCCCGAAAGATTCTCTCTTCCAATTGCACTTAATCAGTAGCACTTAGACAGTATGCCTGTACCCATCTCTCCGGATTTGCTTCATTCAGAAGAATCTGGTGATTGGAGAGGTCTGTCAACACTGCAGACAAAGATGGTCTAGTCAGTCATAGTCATAATGATCTATGTATTTAAACTACATTTCTTCATAGAACTCAACATTTCTTTCAGGGTCACTTCATGAATCTCCAGGATTCTAAGTGAGGTTCAGTTGTGTCCCCAAGAAAGATGGAGAAGGGAGGATTGTTTATGCTGATCTGGAGGAAGAGAACCCTTAGAGATGGTACTAACCTTATCTTCTCCAAGATTAAGATGGCAGTGACTACAGGCTTGGCGATTACTGATTGTGTGCAAATGCCTGGAGATGTTAAGTAACTGATCCAGAATTTCATGGTTAGCTAGGTTCTATGCCTGCTCTGGGAGTCAGTGCCTTGCCTTTGGCATTTCCACTGGCTGAGGGAGGTATTCACAGCTCTTCTGCCCAAAACACAGGCCACAGAAGAAAGAACGTTCAGGTAGCTTCCCAGAGAACTGCTATTGAACTTGAATTCTAAGTTGAGCACTCTGCTCCATTGTCAGCTTCAACCTTTGTGAAATGGCTAGTGGCCGTGGGGGTGGGGCTGTTCTGAAGAGGCAAGGCTAATAGTAGGGGTGTGCAGACTTTACAGTAAAGGGCCAGATAGAGTGGTCCACGTGGGCTCTGTTGCAGCTGCTCAGCTCTGCTGTTGTAGGGAGAAACTGGTGGGCTAGAATTGACCCATGGGCCATAGTTTTCTGACTCTTGGTTTATACCATCAGGTTGAGATAATGCTCTGATTTCCATTCAAAAGCAGTACCCTTCCACCCTGATTGGGGATGCCAGTATTTTTCCAGGTGAATTTAGAGGCATGGGAAAGAGAAGATGGAACTGTTAAAGATAGCTCTATTGCTTTGTAAAACACTATGGCTTTGTACAAAATTATTTTCTTCTCTCACTATATTAATTGAACATGTACCTACACATGTAGACTCTGGCACCAATCCCTTATAAAACCCATGAGTGCAAACACAGATGCACACACAGATATACAAAGGCTTGTGCAATACCAGATGTGTGTTCCCAAACACATCTGGGTGGACATGACCATCTACATAAACTCTCAAAATCAACCTGATGTGATTCCCAAATTGGGTGTTTCAGCCAACCCTTTAAAATCATGACTGTGCTTAGAAAGTCCTCAGGTACCCAAACTATTCACCTGGTTGCCTTTGTCACCTATTTCTTTCTTCAGAGAAGCCTGAATAGTGATACCAGCAGTAGCACAATTCTGTATAAAAAGGTAAAAGCTCCTTTCCATTTCCACCCCATTCCCTTCCCTCTCCCCCCGACCCTTGCCTGTGGGCTGCCCTGAGAAATGGCCAAGAAGCAGCAGCTTTTCCATTTCACCCTCTGTGCACAGGGCTGAGGTCCTGGCATGGAGAACCTTCCTTCTGTGGGCTCAGAGCTGCAGAGGAAATTGATTTTTAGACTCCAGAGCAAGGTTTTCTACTTCTGTGGATCATCTACATCATGTCCCTTTTCAAAGGGAAGGACTGGGGCAAGCTTCCGGGTCCAAGGTGCTCATTCTGTTTCCAAACACATTTCACACTTTACTTAGGGCAAGAAACACAAGTGGCCACGAGAACCTGCTTGATTTCTCCCCTGGGTTCTGCAGGTGAGGAGGAAGCACAGTGGACAGAATTGAGAGGGTTTTATTGTAGAATTCATTTAGAGATTTGTCCCCCATCTCCTGGCCATCCCAGGAATGCGTAATTTAAAGGTCTGCAAGGATGTGGTTGGGTTGGTGATGTCCTTAAAGGAGTGCCCTTGAATTGAGGGTGGGTGGGGATGTGTGGGGACATCGTAGTTTCCTAGCAGAACTCTCCCTGTCCCTCTATGTGGTGGCAGAGGAGGAAGAGCCTTCTTGGCACAGGGGGACACATCAGCAGAGTCACATGTGATTCACAGGTGACTTGGGGATGCTGGCAGGGGGGTGTCATTAACCAGCAAGGTCCTGCTGAAGGTGTTGGTGGCAAAGTTTTGTGAGACACGGGGGAGAGGTGTGAGATTCACGAGTGGGCAGTGAGAGCCCCTGTCCCTTCTGGGTGAGGGATGGGGCTCAACTGAGAGCAAGTCTCTACTTGTGGCTATCTTCCTCATGAGATAATCTGCAACCTTTAACACCAACTTCTTCCCTCAACATAAAATTGCTCTTGAAGAAAATTCCCAAGTTTAGTTACAAAGCTATGCATTTAATGCATTGCACTTAACCCAGGGTTTGCTAAACTGGGCTAGGCTTTAGAAAGTCTCTGGATATCCTGAAATTATGTGCCAAATTATAATGGATTTTTCCTTTGTGCCTATAGGAATTTATGCTAAGTAGGTATGGTTGGGTCCATAGCTTTCATGGGATTCTCAGGAGATCTGTGGTGTCCACAAGGTTAAGAACTGTTTCTGAAGCCAAAGAAATCTTATCTTGGTGGTTGGATTTCAGGTGCCATGGTGGGTGGGTGTAGAAGGTGCTTCTACAGGTGCTCCTCACTGCCCTGCATGGCCAGTCGCACCCTCTGGCCCACAGGTGAGGCAGGGGTGGGTGATAGGATGCCCAGGTCACCAGGGCATGATGCTTTGTAGTAAAGAAGGGGCTGATCTAGCTCTCCAAGTCTGTGGTCTATGATGGCAAAGCTAAAACTAAATACATGTTCCAGCTGGGTATGGAATATCTTCACCATTTTGCAAGATAAACAATAATAATAGCTTTGGCTCTGAGCACTTTGTCTGTATTAACTCAGGTAATCCTCACAACCACCTTAGGAAGTGAGTCACGAGTTAATTCCTCTTTACAGCAGAAGGACCTGAGGCTCAGAGAGTAGGTAACTTGTTCAAGCTTATGGTACTGAGGAAAAAAGTTCCCTTTCACATGGTTTGACGGGCTGTTGGCATGCAAAGGGCCTTTTGCACAGGTCCTGGGCAGGCTCTCCCAGAGAAGCCAGCTCCCTCCTATGTCTCTGTGGTGCCAGGCTGGGCACACATCCCCACCCGCACAGCAGCCCATCCTGAAACGTGAACATGCCTTTCAAGAGCACACAGCTCCTCTTTCCTTTCTCTGACCTTCCCGCCCATGGCTGCATCTCCGGTAGCTTGGCCCGCCAGGTCCCTGGCCCAAATAATCTAGCAAGAACACACTTTGTGCTGTCTGCCAGCACCCCTGCTTGGACCTGCTGACTCCTGGTTTGGACTGCCAAGCAAAGTGAGGCTTGGAACCTGGCTCACCATGCTTGCTGCTTCTGCTCAGGCTCAGCTAGAGAGAGGGTGGTTATTTCTTCCCTTCATACAACCGTAGCATAAGATCTTTCTAATTCTGCCTAATTTGTTTAGATTTTTTTCTTCCTCTTTCGGGATCCATACAGTGATGTCAGTAAGAGGAAGTTCAGGAAAAGACAGCAGGGGCGTTTGTTTCAGGGGCAGTGTGGGTGTGTTGGGGAACGTGGAGTTCTACCATGTGCTAGATGCATGATGGTGACAAGTTACTTTACCTCCCTGAGCCTTAGTTTCCATTTCTTTAAAAGAAAAAGTGAGAATAATAATACTTACTCTATAGGTTGTTGAGAAGATTAAATGAGATCATGTAGATGAAAATGATTGGCATATCCATGCTCAGCACCATTCCTGAGGTGTTGTCAGCACTGAGTCCAAGGTTGCTGTTTGTAACTGGGGTGCAGAGAAAAAGAGGTCACTGTAGGCTGAACAGATAAGGGGTGGAATTTGTAGGTTTTGATATTCATAGAGATGAAGGAAGAGTCAGAGGCAAAGGCACAGAGGTGATGTGGGAGACAAGATGCAGGGGGTAGAGGTTCCTGCAGTGACTGGGTTCATTGGGTGGTAGGGCCAGGTGGGGTGGGAATAACAGATGGAGGGTTGTTTTGGGTTGTTTTTTTTTTTTTTTTTTGGTGATGTGATTCGGGTCTTTATTAAGTCAATAATTGAGGAATTTATTCAAAAAGTTTCTGAACAGAATGGAAATATGGTAGCTATTAAATGGTATTTTAGAAAGATTAAATAGAGGTGTGCTGAAAAAATATATGGCAGAGACTGTCATGAATTCACTAAAGCCAGTTTGCTTTTCCTCTGGAGTTTACAATTAGACTACATTTCCCAGTCCCTCTTGTGGCAAAGAGAGGCCAGGTGACCGAGTCCTGACCAATTAAATATTAATGGAAGAGACATGCACCACTCTCAAGCCTGGCTCATAATGAGTGATCCTGCGTGTTCACTTTCCCATTTTCCAGCCAAAAGCTGAAGATCTGACAGAGAACTTCAACATTCTGGGGGATGGTGGGGCCACAAGTTGCAAGGAGCCTGGGTCACTGAATGTGTGGATCAGAGCCCCTGTTTCCTTCTGCCTATTGGACTTCATATGGGTAGGAAATAGGTTTCTGTGTTAGGTTTCTGAGAGTTTGGGATTGTTTGTTATAGCAGTTAACTTACACTATCTAATACAGGTTGGAATAGAGAGAGACCAGAAGGAGAATCTGGAGGCTGGTGCAGTGATTCAGATATAAAATGATAGAGAAATGATTTGACAAAGATTAAAGTGAGAATAAGTGAAAAGTATTCCCTTGGGCAGGTTCACATGATGTAGTGACTAATTAAATGGGGACTCATGTACGTGTGTGTGTGTGGGCGTGTGTGTGTGTGTGTGGGCGTGTGTGTGTGTGGGTGTGGAGGGGGTGCGTGTGTGTGTGTATGAAGGAGAGAAATGAGTGGAAAAAAAAAATGCCTGCGACTTCCAGTCTAGTGACTAAGAAAATGGTAGTACCATTGACATAGATTGAGATATCAGAAAATGAGATAGGTCCAGGAAAAATGATGATAAAATGTATTCTATTCATGGTGAGCTTGAGGTAATGGTACAGAAGGAAGTACCTCGGCAATGCTTTCTCAGCCTTGGCACTATTTATATTTTGGGCCCAATGATTCTCTGATATGGGGGGCGGTCCTGTGCACTGCAGGATGGTTAGCAGCAGCCTTGGCCTCTACCTGCTAGGTGCTCCCCTCTGTCCCCTGCCAGTTATGACAGCCCATGATGTCTTCATGTCATCATGTCTCCACACACTGCCAACTGTCCAGGGAAATTGAGAACCTCTAGTCCAGAGGGAACTGGAGATGTTCATGAGACTGAATGGCCTGAGTTCTGTGAAGACCCCTGTGTAATCAGAGCATTTCCGTTCTTCTGCAAGGCTCAGATTTCTTGAAGTTAGCAACTCAGTTCAGGCCCTATGGATGGTGTCTCCAGGGATCTCAGGCCACATTTTGATGAATCCTTCTGTGCTGTGAATTGTGGGCTTCAGAGAGGATGATGAAAGGGGAGAAGACATGGGGGGCCTCTGAGTAGATGGAGAGATTCAGGAGAGCTACGGTGAGGACCTGGCAAGGCTTCCCCTCCAGCATCCTGGGCAGAGGCATTGTGGCCTCTCGCAAGCCCAAGAGAGACCACAGGCTCTGAGTCATGTGTGTTTGCTTCAACATATTATCAACTGAGCTTGTAACAAAGCCTTCCAAATGGAATGAGCAAGTCTCCCGGATGGCAACTGGCAGCATGCTTTGGGAGGATTCCCTTTTCATTTCCTATGTTTTATGATTTTTTTCTATGCTTTTCAAAGAGCATTTTTACAAGCTAGTATTTCTATATTGCTCTGCCTGTACTCTGAGAAAAGATAAATATTTTCAATGTGTTTTCTGAGGCATATGTTCCCATTGAGAAAATGTATCCCTTATGGACGTAGTCATTTTGACCTCATTAGCTGGGTAGATCAGAGAGAATTTGACAAACAGGCCCCAGTATGCCCAGGAAGCCTCGGTTAGTTTCCAGGGGAGCTGGGGGGTTGGTACCGCTGGGGGTGCACCTTTGGGTTTCCCAAGGGGCTGTAGCAGGAAGCGGAGGGGAGCCTAGTGAACAGGTTCATCGATGAGAGAGGCATGGGAGAGTGACCTTGCTCCTGGTTCCCAACTCCAGAGTCCCACTTAGCGGGAGTAGAGAGGAGAGACTGGAGAGCTGGCTCAGAATTCTACAGAGGCTCTGGGACCACCCCAGGGAAGCTCACACAGAATGTAAAGCCTCCAACAAGTAACTCCGGCTGCTTTCTCCCTGAGGGACGTTGGGAAGGTTTTATTGGATGGAGGGTGATGGTGACCAAGACGTTCCCGGTTTTAGCATTGAAAGTCCTGCATCCCAGGAAGCCTTTCTGTCCCTGGGTAACCAGGGATGGTTGGTCACCCTAATTGGACAGATGGGCCCAGGTATCAGCTGATTGTTCCCTGAGGCAATAGGACAAAGCCTACTGCTCCCAATCTCCTTCATAACACCCCAAATGTAAGACTTTCATCCTTTTGGGTCTATTGGCAACCCTACATTATATTTTAAATCTAGAATCCCAGTCTCAGACTTGCTAGCTGAGTGACTTCAGATAAGTCACTTAACCTTTCTGCACCTAACTTTTCTCATTTGTGATTTTGGGTAATTAGAGCTTCCTCCACAGGTGTTGTATGGACAAAATTAGATTCGTGTTTATAAGACACTTGGCACATAAAGGCTATCTCAGCCTTATATTATATATTATATAATAATAACATGATGATTATTATTACTATAATTAATATCTGGTTCCCAAGATCCTTTATTAATAGGCGATAACTCCTGAAAGGATGATCTTGTGAAGCCAACATCAGCTCACAAGCCAGGTCTGTTTCAATCCTCATCTTCCTTGAATTACCAATAGCTTTTGCACAGTTGATAAAGTGTCATGAAACACTTTCTCTGTTTGACTTCTGAGGCATCACTCTCTCTGGCTTCTTCTTTTCTCAGTCTCCTTTAATAGATCATCCTCAAATCCTTAACCTCTCATATTGGGGGCCCCAGTTTTATTCTTTGGAAATTCTTGTTTCTGTCTCTCCTCATTTTTTTAATTTGGTCTCATGACTTCAGATACCATCTTGACAATGAACTTCTGAACTTACATCTTAATCCTCAGCCTCCTGCCTTATACATAGCATCATAGACTCAACTTATTCTTATCAATAAGTATGTGAGTCCTCTTTGTTTCACATCTTTGGCAAAACTTGTCAGATTTGTATTTTTCTCTCCTCTGATGCAAGGGAAACATATTGCGTTATATACTCCCTGTCTGTCATTCTATCACCCAACCCTATTTCTGGTCCTCAAAGGCATTCTCACTTTCAAGCCTTCTTGGTATGAGACTATATTATGGATTGTCCGAGACTCTAGGATCCTTTGGGGGTCTTCGCAGTATTTCCTTAAAACACAAAAGGACTGAGGCAAAAGAAGCCAGCTTCCTCTTTTCCAGAAGCCAGGACTGGAACCATTATATTTACTCCGGTTTGGCCCAAGGGCATTGCATATCTTGATATATTTATCCTTTATTTATTTTATATTTTATTTTATCATCTTTTTAAAATTAAGGTGTGATGATAAAAATTTATAACTGACTTTAAACAGATACACAAGGATTTGGTGTAAATCGTATGACATTGCTCAAAATTTTACCATCATCATAATTTTTCAGTTCTTTTGCAAATGCCTGAGTATCTTAAGTTATTTACAGAACAAAGTGGGGATATAAAGAATGAATAAATAAATACCTCTTTATACTTATGACCTTTTCTTTTGAACATTAGAAATAGTAAACATTGTTTCTTTGAGGGTGAATATAGTATTTGGAAATAACTAAATGATGACACATAATTATCAGCTTAACTTGCTCTGTGATCTTGGACAGGTCACTTAACCTTCCTGATCAATTTCTTACTGATTTGTAAAATAAGGGTCATGTTTTCCAATCATCAAGGGCTTTTCTAACTCTTGTATTCTGTTGTCTAGAGGACCATTTGCTTATCTGACAACTTAGAGATTTATTCTGATCCTATATTATAATAATTTGGGTATTTCTTTCTTTGGTGGATGAACATAAGTGTGGGTCCATGTGTGGTGTACATAGGTATATATGTATGTGTGAAGGCTGAGGATTATACACTTGCACAATCAAAGACTAGCTATGACTTTGAGATACCGTCTCATCCAGTCCCTGTCTTCAGACCAAAGCTTATCCAAAATTACCTAAATTGATGAAAGACTAAACTATATTGAAATTCATAACAACGTTTAGAGTTTTTGTTTTCATTTTTGTTTTTAAGAAATTCTTCTCAAGATTAAAATAAATGTCTCATGTAGTCCTCCAGTTGTGACCACTCTTACTCTCCTTGGAGATAGGTGGACACACATTGTGAAGTGTGACACTTGAAAATGTGAATTTGCATCCAAAATATACCTCTTTAAGTAAAGGCCGACATGAAGGAATGATAGACATCTGGCAAACATGAGAAAAGCAAAATCTTCCCCTTGCAAAAAAAAAATTATAATAATAAGGGCTGTCTATTTGTCTGTATTCTATCTGTCTGTCTGTCTGTCTGTCTGTCTATCTATCTATCTATCTATCTATCTATCATCATCATCTTTCTAAGTGTCTATCTTAGCCTAAAGAGCAAACAGGTTCTGGTGTTTCTGTCCGATTGTTATGTTAGTGGTTTCTATCTTCAGAGGCAAAGAGATGTCAGAGGCAATCATCCATGCTAATACTAGACACACTACCAAACAAAAACTCACACAGAAGTGTGAATTTGAGGGCCATTTAACACTGTAAATTTCCCCCTTATATAACAATTATGGGAACATGCATGCTAATTGACAATGCAGTGCAGCGCTGTGCGAATGTGAACAGTGTTCACTCGTCCTCATAATTCCTCTTTTTATGGCTGGTGGTGAGCCTGTCCGGAGGATGTTGTACCCAACCCTCTTACGCAGGAAGCTTTCTCCTAGCTGAATATTTCCTATAATACCCCATACGTGTGCTCATGTCATTTGGACCAGTATCTGGCTCATTGCACCTACAACTTGAGTTTTAGTCTCCAAATGCATGCTGCCTTATTTCTTGGCTTGGGTATTGGTGGTTATTTTATTTTACTTCCTCTATTTATTTATCCCCATCTAGGGTAGTTAAGGAATACTATTATACTCCAGAGAGGGGCCTATGGCCTTAAATTATTTGGTTCCCTAGCAATGGTGGGAATGATCTACATTTCTGCACAAAAATCACTTACCAGGAGCTGTAGAGTTGTCCACAAGGACAGATTTTTTAACTAAACTAAACCTGTTTATATTCACCAGGATGCTAAGCTCTCCTGAAGAACTGTATGCTCTCTCTGGGGAGTCAATAGAGAGATGAGGCTAAAGGCTGGTCACTGCAGGCTGACCACCTGGGTCTAAATCCTGGCTCTGCCCCAATGACTAGATGTATGACCTTGAGGAATGAATTCACTTACTTTGAATGTCACTTTTCTCATCTGTGAAGTGGGAATACGATTTGAGTTGTTGTGAGGATTCAGTTAGATAATCCGTGAGGGAACACTGTACAAGGTGCCTGGCATATGTTGAACACTCATTATATGAAACATTAAGTTGTCTTGACAGGACTCTGGAAAGTGAGAGGACTGGGGTCCCAGTGTAAAATAAATAGCAGGCATCACTTGACCCTCATTCACATCAACCTGATGAGGATGGACCCCAAGTCCATGATACAGAGCACTCCCCTCATTGCCAGGATGGTCCCAGCTGAGCCTCTTATATCCAAGAGCACTCACTCTGCCAGCATCACCCAGTCCTTCTGAGGAGAAATGAGTGAAAACAGAACTTGTTTGAAAGTTTTAAGTGCTGTGTCCATGTCATTCATATTTTAATCCATGCAGTATGTATTGTATCTTGTATCCTTAAAGTCTTCAGGGTGCAGAATATGGGCACTAAGATTATATATGTGAACTCAGGTGTGCACAGAGCTTTAAATTTGAGCTCCTGCTCATGCCAACAGAAAGAGAAGTAGCAGAGATACAGGTTGGCCATTGGAGTCAAAATTCTCTATTTAGGTTCTCCATATTTGCCCCAGGGTTACCCCCAAAACAATTACCTTATGAAGCAAACAGTACCTTTTTTTTTTTTTTTTAAGACTGATGCCTAACAAAAGAGGAAAATGAGAAACATAAAGGATGTTTGGGAATGTGAGGGGGAAGAAAAGGGGAAAGAAACATTGTAATTGCTAGTGGTATTTCAAACTGATTTTAGTTACCATTAAATTAAAATTACAGCTAGATGTGAACTGACACTTTCTTCCCCTTAAAGTGTTCTGGTGCACATGATAAATACTTAATTTAGGAGATTTAGAAATTCTTGATGACATGTCATTAGCAGGCATGTCCTCACAGCCAAGTGCTCACAGGTACCTACAAGAGTATGTATGCAGGCATCTCTATTGCATTTGGTGTTTTTTTTTTTTCTTTTTTATTTTGTGCTTTTGTTTATTTGTTTTGTTTGTATAATCTCTCAAATCCAGCCACAGTCTGTTCTTTTTAACATCAATCTTGTTTCCCTTCCACCTCATCCCCAATTCTCTTTTTTGCACGATGAGGTCTCAGGGCGTATAGAGGGTGGGGTATGGCAGGGAAAAAAAACTACTAAATTATAACATTTTATGGATTGTCAAGGCTCTAATGACATTAGCCACCTAACCGCAAGGTAAAAACCTTTGTGATGTCATATAACAGGTTGCTATGGGCTTGACAAACCTTTGTGCAATAAGCAAGGGAAAGGGGCTGAAAAATGCCCACAACACACATCTCTCTGCCACCCCCATGGGTGTATCGCCACCCATGGATGTTCCCTTCTTGCTTATTAGCCCCTGAAGGGCATTTTTAATATAAAATATATATAAAGTCTTCCCAAATCAGAAAGGTCTCCAAGTCTCCAATTTAATTGGAATGGAAAATGCTAACTAATTGGCATCAAAATTTGATTTGTGAGAGAAACCTCCTTTTTGTTGGAAACACAACAGTGTGTCTGGGAACACAAGCCCAGTCCTTCAAAAATCATCCGTGAGCGCCGCCGAGGAATCAATTAAAGTTGATTTGGCATATCTGCTTTTGACAAATATAAAGAACTCTCTGATTAGGCAGAGAAGAAAAGAGGCTTTCTCTTTCTTGCGCTCTCTTCCTCTCTCTTTCCTCTGCCTCTTCCTCTCTTCTCCTCATTTCCCTTTAAAGGCAGTAGGTGTCAGAAGGGGGTGGGTAGTGATATGCAAAACACGGCCTCCATAACCAAAGTAGCCTGCAAAATTAGGTGTCAGCATGCAAAGCTTATTGATGTATGAATGCGGAAAATGAAAGGCGGCAGTAGACAGCCGGGGCTAAAGGTGAGACAGGCACAGCGAGAGCAGCTGTAGATCCACGTCAAGGTGTTGCTATATGAGCTCGGGTTTTTTCTGGAGGGCCACAGCCTAACAAGGTAAGCCTGGCCAGGAAATGATGGAACAATACAATCTAGGCACACACAGTGTGAATACCAAATAAATTGACGTGGTGTCTCACCCCCACCCCAACACACACATATAACCCCTCCTCCTCCTGCACTGCCACCCCCCCTTCAAAGTATGCCTGTGTATTCATTAATAAATTCATATTCTGAGTTTTCAATAAAAGAAGAAAATGCAGTGTAAACTGGAGTTACTTAGTGACACCCAGCTCATTGCTTTTTATTGTTGCTTGCAGCTACGAAGCCTTCACAGTGCACTAGTAGAATTTATTACTGTCTGTCTCTGTAGCAAGTTGGCGAAGTGCGCCTTTTGAAGAAAATTGACCCACACTTCATGAATATGATGAAAAATGCCAATAACACTACAAAGACGAAGCTCTTGACATTACTCTGCAAAGAGCTAAAAGACAGTAATGAAAGTATTGCAATTACAAATCATTACCTCCTCTCCAGCCAATCGCCACCTTCCCTCCTCTTTTTTTTCCTTTTTCTTTTTTTCTTTTTTTTGACCACTCTCAAGCTCTGCCGGCTGCCCCAGGTGCCGTTTTGCACAGCATTATGGGAAATGATGGAGGATGGGTGAAAGCTCTAACTGACTTCTGGAAGAAGGGAAAAGGAGATAAGAGGAAAAGAATGGAAGGGTCGGAGGGACCATGAGAAAAGTGCCCCTCCTATTGCACCTGGACAAAGAAGGTATAAATGGAAAGTTCTTAAAGCCGATGGTCAGAAGATCATGCCTTTCTTGCGTGGCCTCTTCCATCTGAATGTTGGACTAAGAGCACTCCACCTACTTTCTTACTAGAGCTGCTCCCTTCTGGTGGGTCCTTTTAGTCTAGCTTTTAGGAAGAGCACTCCTAATCTTTTATCTTTTATCATTTGTTAGACTCCAATTCAGACATTGCCAAGTGAAATACCAAGAACATATAGTGTGTTTTCAGCATTAGAAACTGGCCTATCTTCTTTTTTTTTTTTTTTAACATTTTTTATTGATTTATAATCATTTTACAATGTTGTGTCAAATTCCAGTGTTCAGCACAATTTTTCAGTTATTCATGGACATATACACACTCATTGTCACATTTTTTTCTCTGTGAGTTATCATAACATTTTGTGTATATTTCCCTGTGCTATACAGTGTAGTCTATTCTACAATTTTGAAATCCCAGTCTATCCCTTCCCACCCTCCACCCTCCTGGTAACCACAAGTCTGTATTCTCTGTCTGTGAGTCTATTTCTGTCCTTTATTTACGCTTTGTTTTTGTTTGTTTGTTTTTGTTTTTGTTTTTTAGATTCCACATATGAGCGATCTCATATGGTATTTTTCTTTCTCTTTCTGGCTTACTTCACTTAGAATGACATTCTCCAGGAGCATCCATGTTGCTGCAAATGGCATTATGTTGTCGGTTTTTATGGCTGAGTAGTATTCCATTGTATAAATATACCACATCTTCCTTATCCAGTCACCTGTTGATGGACATTTAGGCTGTTTCCATGTTTTGGCTATTGTAAATAGTGCTGCTATGAACATTGGGGTGCAGGTGTCATCCTGAAGTAGATTTCCTTCTGGATACAAGCCCAGGAGTGGGATTCCTGGGTCATATGGTAAGTCTATTCCTAGTCTTTTGAGGAATCTCCACACTGTTTTCCATAGTGGCTGCACCAAACTGCATTCCCACCAGCAGTGTAGGAGGGTTCCCCTTTCTCCACAGCCTCTCCAGCATTTGTCATTTGTGGATTTTTGAATGACGGCCATTCTGACTGGTGTGAGGTGATACCTCATTGTAGTTTTGATTTGCATTTCTCTGATAATTAGTGATATTGAGCATTTTTTCATGTGCTTTTTGATCATTTGTATGTCTTCCTTGGAGAATTGCTTGTTTAGGTCTTCTGCCCATTTTTGGATTGGGTTGTTTATTTTTTTCTTATTGAGTCGTATGAGCTGCTTATATATTCTGGAGATCAAGCCTTTGTCTGTTTCGCTTGCAAAAATTTTCTCCCATTCTGTAGGTTTTCTTCTTGTTTTACTTCTGGCTTCCTTTGCTGTGCAGAAGCTTGTAAGTTTCATTAGGTCCCATTTGTTTATTCTTGCTTTTATTTCTTCTAGGAGAAAATTTTTGAAATGTATGTCAGATAATGTTTTGCCTATGTTTTCCTCTAGGAGGTTTATTGTATCTTGTCTTATGTTTAAGTCTTTAATCCATTTTGAGTTGATTTTTGTATATGGTGTAAGGGAGTGTTCTAGCTTCATTGTTTTACATCCTGCTGTCCAGTTTTCCCAACACCATTTGCTGAAGAGACTGTCTTTATTCCAATGTATATTCTTGCCTCCTTTGTCAAAGATGAGTTGACCAAAAGTTTGTGGGTTCATTTCTGGGCTCTCTATTCTGTTCCATTGGTCTATATGTCTGTTTTGGTACCAATACCATGCTGTCTTGATGACTGTAGCTCTATAGTATTGTCTGAAGTCTGGGAGAGTTATTCCTCCAGCCTCTTTCTTTCTCTTCAGTAATGCTTTGGCAATTCTAGGTCTTTGATGGTTCCATGTGAATTTTATTATGATTTTTTCTAGTTCTGTGAAATATGTCCTGGGTAATTGGATAGGGATTGCATTAAATCTGTAGATTGCCTTGGGCAGTGTGACCATTTTAACAATATTGATTCTTCCAATCCAAGAGCATGGAATATCTTTCCATTTTTTAAAGTCTTCTTTAATTTCCTTCATCAATGATTTATAGTTTTCTGTGTATAATTCTTTCGCCTCCTTGGTTAGATTTATTCCCAGATATTTTATTGCTTTGGATGCTATTTTAAAGGGGATTGTTTCTTTACTTTCTTCTTCTGTTGATTTATCGTTAGTGTAAAGAAATGCAACTGATTTTTGAACGTTAATTTTGTAACCTGCTACCTTGCTGAATTCTTCAATCAGCTCTAGTAGCTTTTGTGTGGACCTTTTAGGGTTTTCTATATATAGTAACATGTCATCAGCATATAATGACACTTTTACCTCTTCTTTTCCAATTTGGATCCCTTTTATTTCTTTCTCTTGCCTGTCTGCTGTGGCTAGGACTTCCAGGACTATGTTGAATAGGAGTGGTGATAGTGGGCATCCTTGTCTTGTCCCAGATTTTAGTGGGAAGCTTTTGAGTTTTTCACCGTTGAGTACTATGCTGGCTGTAGGTTTGTCATATATAGCTTTTATTATGTTGAGATATGTTCCCTCTATACCCACTTTGGCGAGAGTTTTTATCATAAATGGGTGTTGAATTTTATCAAATGCTTTTTCTGCATTGATTGAGATGATCATGTGGTTTTTGTCCTTTCTCTTGTTGACGTGATGTATTACACTGATTGATTTGCGTATGTTGAACCAGCCTTGTGTCCCTGGGATGAACCCCACTTGGTCATGATGTATAATCTTTTTTATGTGTTGTTGGATTCTATTTGCTAAAATTTTGGTGAGGATTTTGGCATCTATGTTCATCAGTGATATTGGCCTATAATTCTCTTTTTTTGTAGTGTCTTTGCCTGGTTTTGGTATCAGGGTGATGGTGGCTTCATAGAATGAGTTTGGGAGTATTCCCTCCTTTTCAATCGTCTGGAAGAGTTTGAGAAGGACTGGTATGAGTTCTTCTTTGTATGTTTGCTAGAATTCCCCGGTGAAGCCGTCCGGTCCTGGACTTTTATTTGTAGGGAGGTTTTTAATTGCTATTTCTATTTCCTTTCTAGTGATCGGATTGTTCAAGTGTTCAGATTCTTCTTGATTCAGTTTTGGTGGACAGTATGTTTCCAGAAACTTGTCTATCTCCTCTAGGTTATCCAGTTTGGTTCCATATAGTTTTTCATAATATTCTCGTATGATATTCTGTATTTCTATTTTGTTTGTTGTAATTTCTCCATTTTCCTTTCTTATTTTGCTAATTTGTGCTCTCTCTTTTTTCTTCTTTGTGAGTTTGGCCAGAGGTTTGTCAATTTTATTTACTTTTTCAAAAAACCAGCTTTTGGTTTGGTTGATTTTTTCTATGGTCTTGTTAATCTCTATTGTATTTAATTCCTCTCTGATCTTTATTATTTCCTTCCTTCTGCTGCTTTTAGGGGCTTTTTGTTCTTCTTTTTCTAATTCATTCAGGTGGTGGGTTAAATTGTTTATTTGAGATTGTTCTTCTTTTTGAGGAAGGCCTGTATCGCTATAAACTTCCCTCTTAGCACTGCCTTTGCTGTGTCCCATAGATTTTGAGTGGTTGTGCTTTCATTATCATTTGTCTCAAGGTATTTTTTAATTTCAGCTTTGATTTCCTCATTGATCCATTGTTTTTTCAATAACATATTGTTTAATCTCCATGCTTTCCTTTTTTTCTCCTTTGTTTCTCTGTTGTTGATTTCCAGTTTCATGGCATTGTGGTCAGTAAAGATGCTTGAGATAATTTCTATCTTCTTAAAATTGTTGAGGTTTCTTTTGTGCCCAAGTACATGATCGATCCTGGAAAATGTTCCATGTGCACTTGAAAAGAATGTATATCCTATTTTTTGGGGGTGTAATGCTCTGAAAATATCCACCAAATCTAGTTTTTCTATTGTAGTATTTAATTTCTCTGTTGCCTTGTTTATTTTCTGTCTGGAATATCTGTCTAGTGATGTTAATACAGTGTTAAAATCTCCAACTATGATTGTATTCCCATCAATATCCCCCTTTATCTCTGTTAGTAATTCTTGTATGTACTTAGGTGCTCCTATATTGGGTGCATATATATTAACGAGTGTAATATCCTCATCTTGTATCACTCCTTTAATCATTATAAAATGTCCTTCTTTATCTTTCTTTATGGCCTTTGTTTTAAAGTCTATTTTGTCTGAAATCAGTACTGCAACACCTGCTTTTTTGGCTTTTCCATTTGCATGGAATATCCTTTTCCATCCTTTCACTCTCAATCTATATGTGTCCTTCTCCCTAAAGTGGGTCTCTTGTATGCAGCATATTGAAGGTTCTTGCTTTATTATCCAGTCTGCCACTCTGTGTCTTTTGACTGGAGCATTTAGTCCATTAGCATTTACAGTAATTAATGATAGATGTGTGTTTATTGCCATTTTGAACTTATCATTGCAGTTGAATTGGTATGTCCTCTTTGTTCCTTTCTTCTTCCTTTTGTGGTTTGGTAATTTTCCTTTGTATTATCATGGATTTTATTTAATTTTTGTGACTCCTTTGTAAATTTTTGGCTTGTGGTTACCCTTTTTTGTAAATCTATCAACCCATTACTATAACTGTTTTTATTAAACTGATAGTAACATGATCTCAAACCCATCCTACTGTTAAAAAAAATTAAAAAAGAAAGAAAAAAATATTCTATATTTCCCTGCCTCCCTCTCCCATCCTCAGTGATTTGTATGTCTTCTTTTATAATTTCATGTTTACTTTATTTGTAATTCATGAGTTACCACCTTTCCAAGAAACTGGCCTATCTTCTTATCCTAAAAGTGGTGCTGAAAAAGTCTAAATAAGGAGAGAGAGGAAGAGAGAGAGAGAGAGAGAGAGAAACTAACTTCAGACTATAACTTTAGACTTTAATGTGTTAGAAGGATGAAGGCCTTTGTCCTTAATGTTTTGACAGCTTTCTGACATGGGTCTTCTGCTGCATGTGCTTTTACTGCTGATCTGTAGAGTCTTGGTCTGCTTTGTTTTCAGTTTATGGGGGCTGTGTGGAGCGAGTATACGTGAACACATGCATTTCTTGACTCCTGTATGTCTTACCTAGAAAGACAGCAGAATTATCCTCTGCTTACGCTAAGACAGGAGGCTATTAAAATTTTTGAAATTTTATATGGAGTATATGGAGTCAGAAATAGAAGCAGGGGGAAATTGTAAAGGAAAGAAAGTGGCAGCTTCGGAAACCTGCTTGGGGAGAGGAGAAACAGAACAAAAGCAGAAACTGTGGCATGGTTACTTGACTTTGAGGTGGTTCTGCTGCCTCCAGGTACTCTGTCCTAGCTCCTGCTGAAAGGTTCATTTTGCTCTCTGATGCTGCTGGAAAGTAGATCTAATTGGAGATTCAGTTTGATTCCATAATAATCTATTAGAAGTGCAAATTCCTCTGGGAAGTATAGACTATAAATCATTAACACATTAGTATGAAATAGCTATATCACATTTACTTTCCTTCTAAAATCTAGCTAAACTTCTGATTTGTAATAGAACACAAAGTATTTTGCATCATGAAACACTGAAGTAGGGAGAGGGTGGAGACTAAGTCTAGGTGGATCTGGGCAATGTGGGGCTTAGACTATGCTGAAGGAATTAATTTTCGGGGAGAAGAGCAATAGGGGGCAGAAGATATATCTAGGATTGAAGGTGAAACTGGGGCTAAAATAATGTAGCCCATTTCAAACTGTTGTTTGAGATTAGGCCTTTGACAAGAAAATGGAGAGAAGGCATACTCTCCTCTTCCTGTTTGTCCTTTCTTTCATAGTAAATGTTCCTTTACCATTTTTGAGTACCCAGAATTTAGATTAATTGAACCATTGTTGTGAATTACCTTTCGTGAGCTAGCCTGGGGGTCTGGGGACCCAAGTCATCAAAAAATCATTGTTTATATGTCAAAATGCATTGTAGGATCCCCAAACCCAACTTATTAACTGCAACTCACACTTCCAGCATAGGATGGGTACCATGAGCTCTGGCGGTGGACTGGATATAGGTGCCTACTGGGTGGACATGCCTGCCAGATGCTCATGATATTGAGGAACAACCATGGCCATTTAACCCGTTCTCCTTCCTTCAGGCAAGAAAACACTTACATTCCAATAACTCTGAACTTTTATAGTTTATTTCATCTTTTCAAAAATCCCTTACATTTATTAACACATTTACTTACCTAATGATCTCATAGCTGAGAACATTCAGGTCCAACAGTCCCAGCCTGTGGACCAGGTTGTCAGCTAAGGACCTGTGGCAGAAATGATATTACCCAGAATACACACCATCACACCTCTCTACCATATCCATGACATCCATTACCAGTGGACTAAAATGATCATTTTTCACTAAGACTCAGAATCCTACCAGGGAACTCCTATTGATGGATCAAATTTGGCATGCCAGAGTAGATCTATTTGTCATCCATGGGCTTTACCAGTTCATTCAGTGTCAATATCCCTAGCAAAGTCTTCTCCTTAGGAATAGCGATTGGCCAGTGCCTCTCCTAAAGGGGAAACTAAACCTCTGAATGATCAAGATAATAACATAAGTATCCATTTCTCATTCATTCATTCCTTCATTCCACATAAATATAGTGAGTGCCTATTAATTGTCTGGAACTCTTCTGGGCCATGTAGTTACATCAGTGAAACTGTCTAAGGTTTAACTGTGAAGCAAGATCAAGTGGCTAAGCTGTCTAATACACAACTGGAAACTGGCCTGCCAAAGAGCAGAGCCGTCTGGGTGGAAGATAGAATTAGACGGAGCCATTCTTTTCTGCAGGGCAGCAGTGCAGTGGGAGGAGCCTACAGAAGTAAATATAAAATAACACTGGGGCTTCTGACTAGACCCGGGATTCGTACTGCATGGAAGCTTTGTTTTACATTTAAAAAAAATGAGATTTACAATAAATTACTTGCTAGAAAAGGACAGAAGTGACTAGGAGAGTAGCAGCCACTAAGAAACATAGCTGAGATGCATACATAAATGCAAATATGACATAAACTGTGTATCTACAAGTATCCATGTCGCTAAATTTGCCCAACCCTCAGAGGACTTTGCATATGCTCTTCTGTTTTCTGTGTGAGTCAAAACATGACTTTTCTCATAGAAAGAATGGTAGAATTGAGGCTGGAACTGGAAGCCAATTGGGCTCCTGGAGGGAGGGGACTATGTTTGTATTACTGGGTCTGGCATAGAGTCTGGCGTATAGTTGGTGCTCAGTTAATAATGGTTGAATCAAAATAGTCAGGATTTTCAGGAAATTTGGTAAATGGAATTGAATTTGATGTGATACCAGGGTATTTGCATGAAATTGCAAAGACAGACTAAGTACTGTAGACCCAGATACTCAGTAAGTATTAGTAGATACTCATAAATATGGATTTCTTTTCCCATTTTCTTTCATTTCTGTTGACCTGGTGTGTGAATCAGGCTAACACCATTTTAAGCTACTATAACAAATAACTCCCCAAATGTCAGTGCTTGAACACACTACACGTTTATTTCTCACTAACATTAAAAGTCGTATGTGGGTATTCCTGGTTGTCAGGAAGCTTTCCTTCACATGGGATTAGATTTATTCCATTTTATGGATTTGCTATTCCTTATGGCCCTGGTGTCCTCTATAACCAGCCAACAGACAAGGGATGGAAGTGTTTCAAAGACACAAAACTGAGCCTCTCACACTCCACTGGTAAGAATCCTTTCAGAACCCACCTAATGCAAGAGGGGCTGGGAAATATGTTCTCTGACTGGGCACCGACTTCCTAGTGAAAACGGTCCGTGGAAGTGGAGTGGGGATTTTTGGTAGACAGTTTACCATCTTGCACACAGAGGAGATGGTCAAGCCATGGCAGCTTCAGGTATAAGGTGGTTCAACAAGTCAAACTTTCCCTACCCACTGCTGCAGGTCAAATTTTATCATTAGTCATCCTTTTAGCTTATTCCCCTCACAATTCCTCACTCAAAATCCAAAAACATGAAGTGGCAATAACACATTCAGCTGGTTCACATTAAGGAAGGCAGTCCGAGAAGGCAGACCCCGTGGCTACATCATAGGATAAAATAAATAGTGAGAATCTGTCTAGGGTCATTCTCAACGTCCAGGCCCCAGGTGGAATGTAAGTCAAAAAGAGTCCTCAGGAAGCTGATGGAACGATTGACAAGAAGACACCCCCTCAGGCCTGCTAGGTAGATGCTTCCTGATATAATGATCAAAGGCTCCTAAGGAAACCCTCCCCATCGCATTTGTCCTGATGTAGCTCCACTCAGGGAATCCTCACAGCACTTCCCAGAGCCTGTTGGGTCTGCAGGCAGCAGCGTTCTCCAGTTTGCCTGCGTTGTTTGTCCCAGCCACCTTCCTCCTCTTCTGCGTATTTAGGGGCTGCCTTGGTAGGAAAAGGGTAAAAATCTGATGTGAGACGTGCAGTCAGTGGGCTTTGGTCTGAGAAGCTTCTACAGGTGGCAGAAACAATAACATCAAAGTAAAAGGCCATCGACATGGTTGTCATAAAGACTGGGGCTCATTTCGGCCTGAAACAGTCATCTCTGTCCTTCCTGATACTGCCTTTTGCCCGCGTAATCTGTGTTAGAATTGTCATTCAAAAGCTCTGGAGGCAGTCTCATTCCAGCTTGGGGGAGTTGTGACTAGGTTTACATCCTTCTTGAACTTGGATTTACTGTAAATATTCTGGTTGGTTTCCATCAAGGCTGGTAACCTTTTCGTGAGTGGGCAGAGTGGGTTCCCTTGCTTGTAAGGGTTGGGTCAGCTGTAGAGCTCAGGAGGGGGTCTGTTTCATTGTGCCACAGCACCGCGCTTCTTGGTGGAAATAAACACCCAGATTATTGAAAGAATGGAGAGATTGTTGGCAGTTCTAGGTCGAGGTAAGTCAGTAGTTACACCTTTTTTTCTATTTAGAATTACACTGGGGAGAGGCTGGCCTCAGGTGCTCAGGAAACTGGCTATACCTCCTTGTTGCTTGGCCACAGAAATTTGAATGGGTTTGTATACACGGCTCCTTATATTTCAGGCCACTTACTTGTTTTGTAAGTAATGCAGCTTCTCCCTCAAGTTTTGCATTTGCTCTAAACTAGATGACCATGATGCCTTGGCTAATGCCTTTTAATATCTAAGCCTTGTACATCTAGTGCTTGGTTAATAACAGGGAAAAAGCTCTGGTGACTCACCTTGACCTCAAGAGGGAAAAAACATCCTTTTAATAATCTGGGAGTTTATTTGGATCGAAGGCATACTGCACGTTACACAGTCCTTCTTGTAGACTCGCATGGGTCACAAAGCGGCACCCTTGCTTTTTATTAAGTCAGCAAAGATATATAAGGGCCAGGCTTGCCGCTTCTCTGAGAGCCTTCAAATTCATCTTTAATATGTAACCTACTAGCAGAGCAGAAACCCTTACCAAGTTTAATGGGCTTTTCTCTGAGAACTTTTCTAAGTGTATAACCTTTGTTGCGATCAAAGGTACATTTTCTAAATGTCCTTAAAAAGGAATGCATGCCCATTTTTAAGGAGTCAATCCATAATCTCTCATGTCTCCTCACTATGAACTTTCTCTCTGACACTAAACTGGGAACGACTTGAGGGTAGGAACCAGTACATCGATCAGTGTTCCAAATAGAAGATTGTCTGAATGCATGAGTCAGACTTGTTGAATACATGAATGGATGAAGCCTTATTCCCTAGTGGATCTTAACTAGGGGTGGTTTGCACAAAACAGTCACCATAGAAAAGAGTTATTGGCCCAGAATTTCAGTAGTGATGAAATTGAGAAACTTGCCATATACATCCCACAATACAGCCTGTGTTCGAAATGTCTGGAAGATGGCCTTTGGTCTTTGGAAGAGTCATTCAGCAAATATTTATTGAACGTTGTTTTTCATGTTGAAATTCAACCGCAGCATCCTCCCAGAAAGCCCTCTGACATCTTTTTCCCTCTCCCACATCCCTTTTGCCTGTGCTGCCCTTTCCTTCTGCCATCATTTTCTAATAGTTACGGAGAAAAAAAATGAAAGTATACTGCAGGAGGGAATGTTTAGAGTCAAAAGCATGGCTCTTGCTAGCTACTAATTTAATTGTAGCCATGCTTTTTTTCATGGACCAGTCTGCAAGAAGACAGACATGTTTATGCTGCCAATGCTGCCCTCACACAGCTTGTGCAGCCCTTTGGAGATGGGCATTGAAGGTAGAGAAACACATTCACAGGATGTTTACTCGATTGACGCTCTCAGAAGCATTTGGGACTGTTTAAACATATGCTTCCAGCATCTCTATCTTCACATGGCTGCTAAATTGTGGGAAAGCTGTAAATAGAAATAATGGACTCAGTTTATTTTTAATTAGAAGGCTGCTGCTTATAGCTGAAATCGTGACACTACCGAGCATGTCTTTCTCTCATTTGGAAGGGAAGAATGGAGAGCTCCTAGGGTTTTGAACTTGGGCCAGGTTCCCTGAGTCTTCTGGTCTCTGAGTCCCTGCAAATCCAAAGCCATGCAGTGGCATGTGGCCGTAGGATGCTTCTCTGCACTACTTCATAATATTTTTAGATGTAGCAAGTAATGCTATTATTTCTACAAAGTTAGAAAGTTAGTTTTGGGAGCCGTTCTATTTGTCTTTTTCTTCATATTTAACTGTTAACATCTATCCCTCAATTCAATAAAACTTGTAGAGTCATATTTAAATGGTTTTTTTTCAATGAAGTTTCTATTAATTTTTTAAGCACATGGGTGGAATAATGTTATTATGTTGCTCACTATCTCCCAAATAAACTTTATTCTGGGAATATAATATTTATTCATAGACAACATTTCTGGAGTCAAAAGTGTGGCTTTTTCTAGTTACTAATTTAATGATTTTTCCCAACTATAAGATAACATAGGTAGAGCTAGCCTGGTATTTATTTTAGGAAGCCCTGGATGTTGGGAACCTTCATTGTTGTCTCAACCTTACATATGGAAGTGGAGAAAATGCTCATCTAAGCAACACCCAACTTGGAATTCCCTGGTAGTGGACAGCAAGCAGCCCTATGAAGATCCAGCTCTAGGACCAGATGTTCCCCCAAACTCCGTGGTTTACGAAACACTACCTGCTTTGAAAGCGACATTTCTCTCTTCTTCCCTGATACATGAAATTTTCCCCTACTGGGCTAACAGTTCCTGTTCTGCAGCAGTATGCCAAGCTTAAATATGATGATCCATGGAAAGGAAACTTGCTGTAAAGTCTAAGAAGGGGGTTTGATGGTTTAAATGGATATTCTGGGAGGAAAATTGGTTTAGAGAAAAGGAGATATGAAGAGATATTTTAGAACTGTGCTGCCCAGTACGGTGGCTGCTCGCCACAGGCGGCTATTGCACCCTTGAAATGTGACTAATCTGAATTGAGATGTAATGTACGTATTAAATAAACACTAAATTTCTAAGACTTAGTATGAAAAAATGCAAACTATCTAGTAACATTTTATATTCAATACATATTGAAATCATTATATTTTGAATATATTGGGTTAGATAAAATATATCATTAAAATTAATTTTACTTATTTCTTTCTACTTTTGTGATGTGATGATTAGAAAACTTAAACTTACATTATGGCTCATGCTTGGGACTTGCATTGTATTTCTTTTGGATGGTGCTGTTTTAGAATGCTGTCCAGGAACAGTCTTGCCTGCCGGAGCACATTTCCATGGCCCAAAGGTGAAAGTTCTAAATTTTCCACAATTTGGCTTAACCCAAACTACTGTAGTTTCAAGTTCTATAAGCAGTAAATTCCAGTATCCCATTAAAGCCCCAGAATAGGAGTTCACTTTTGTGTAATCAGGCCTTTAAGGGGTCACTGAGTAGATGCCATTGTATCTCTGAAAACTCTGGAATTAAATGCGAAGTTCTGAGTGTGTGTGAATGCAATTGGGAAGTTTCTTGACTTTCTTCAGACTCTCCGAAGGATCCCTAACCAATACCTGCATTGTGTAATTACAGGGAACCACTGTTCCTATAGAATTGAATGGTGGCTGAACGATACAGAACTGAATTTGGGCAGCATGATGGTGTTGTCTTGACCCCAAACAGTTTAAGAACTCTCATCCACAGTAGGGAGTCTAAGTGTGGTCTTATCACTCTTTTGTTCTTTAGTCCCAGATGGCTTCCTGTTACCTTCCGAATAAAGCTCACATTTTCTAGGATGACGTTTAGTACATATCCATGTATGTTCCAACAACAAAAGTCTGTTCCATGTTCTCAGAATCTCATCTCCATTTAAAAGCCCTGGCTTTGCAGATGCTGTTCCCTCTTCTTGAAATTCCACCAAGCCTTTGTCCATCTAAATTCTACTTAACGTTAAACTAGGTTACCAGACAGGATGAAAAGAACATGTTTGCTTATTTCTTTCAGGAGTAATATATCAAACATGAAGAGACTTCCATAAATCAGTAATCAAAAGAAGTAAATACAATGGGAATATGAACAACAAATAATAAATTCAAGGAATAGCTAACTATAACCTGTAAACATGAAATGATGCTCCATCAGTAAGAGCATTTTATTTAAATCTGGTGTTTTGATGTGCTAACTACTGTCTAAAACCCTTTCCATAGGCTAATCATTTAATCTCAAAATTCATTCCCACTAATACTTAAATAAACACAAATAAAAATAATAACAAATGCTACTATTGGTGATGTAGGAGAAATGGGCACTCTCATATACAATCAGGGGGCTAAAATTGAGCAAATATTTTGAAAGCTCTTTTCTTTTGGTCTTATCTATTCAAAATTTTAAATGCATGCACCCTAGGACTTAGAAATCACACTTTTAGGAATCTGTCCTACTCAGATATTAGGAGGAATGTATTAAAGTGTAGGTGTAAGGTTTTATTGATAATGATCTAGATTGGTTAAATAAATTCTGGAATAATCCTGTAATATAGTCACTGAAAAGGAATCAAATTCACCAATATGGACTCATTTGTGAAAAGAAGTATAAACATTATTAATTGGGAAACATACATAGTGTAAGATATATAGCTTGATTTTACTTTTTAAAACAAAATATACATGTGCATGTGTAGTAATACTACTGCTGTATTTATTGAGTCCTCACTGTGTGCCAGGGACTATTTATATTCATTTTCTCACTTAATTCTTAAAACAGACCTAGAATACATTCTTTTATTGACTCCACTTTAGATATTAGGAAAAAAATACAGAGGGAAGTTAAGTGACTAGCCTAAGGTCGCACAACTAGCCGGTGGTTGAGCTGTGACCTGAAGCCAGCCAGTTAGATTTCAGAGCTAGGTTTCTTAACCACTGTGCTGTTGGAAAGCGGGTGAATACACATTTACAGGAGAGCAAATTACAAGTGTTAAAGCCTCTGCACTGTACTGTTAACCCTTTGTAAACTGAGATTGGAAGCAGGGAGGAAGAGACTTACACCTTTTTTGTTTTATATACTTCGGTAGAAGAAGGAGGAATGAATGTCAGATTCAGGGTGATCTTTCTATTTTGTGCTTTTCTGTATTTTCAAATATTGTCTGCTTTCTATGTATTCAAATATTGTCAATCAAATATTGAATGCGTGATGCTTCTGTCATTGGGAGCATATCTCTAGGTGCTGTTTTGAAGTTTTAAGACTCTGTTCAGTCTCTAGGAAGCCTTTCCCAGTCTTCTCAGTAAGAATCAACAGTATTCTGGTCCTTTTTGAACTTTCCACATCATGTCTTGTATTATATTTGTCATGATTATATCTTTCTCCTGCCCTAGACAGGAAGGTCCTTGAAGGCAGGGATGGCACGTAGTAGGCATTCAGCTGGTGTTTGTCGAATGGATGATGAATGGGTGGATGGACCAAATGGAAAAGCATGAGAACCACTGAAGGATTTTCACTGCGAGCACCAGCTTCTTTTCTGTATTACTGGCTTAATGTTCTAACAGGTCGCTCTGCTGGCACCTCTCCGACTCACTGTGAGCTGTGTCTAGCTTGATGCCAGTAGGGCCAAAAATGACAAGTGCTATTTAATGTGATTTCCTTGGCACAACTTTGGGCTTAATAATAGGAAGAAATGTGGCAAATAAATTGTTAGGAAATTTATCAGCCTTGGGTGGAGATTATGAGAAATGGCCTAATCATAGCAGAAAAAAATGAAACTTAGGAGCAGCCTTAAAAGGTCAATTCTTCTACTTCAGCCTCCTATGAACATTAAACAATCCCCAATAGAATAAGAGAATGTATTGTAAGCTTTCAGCACAGGACCTGGCACTTAGTAGGTGTTCATAAAAAGTACCTGAGTGCATGCATTTCAAAGGAATACAGCTTCCATCAATTCTTATAGTAATCCTGGGAAGGAAAGGAAAAAGCTCATAGGAATCATTTATTATTTTATATGATTTGAAAATTTATTCAAGAGAACAGCTATAATCTATAAGAAAGAAAGAAAAGAAATGAAACTCACTTGATTATTGATCTGCTTCTATATTCTTTCTCTGTCTCTGCCCTTAAAGATAAGGGATTGATTAGTTAACTGGGAAAGCAATCACACTTCTGAATTATCAGTTTGATGCCACTGTAAACTTGGAGTGATTATTTCTTAAAAATAACTGTGCTGAGTTGAAAGTACAGGCTGTGACTACAGTCCCTCAGCAACGGACTTAACTGGTGGTAGCCACAGGCAGAATCGGCCTCCTTGGTCTGCTGATCCTGGCTTAACCCTTTGAAGGCCCAGCTGATTTTTAGTAGATGTGCAGAAGGATGATATTTGCAGGGATTTTCCTTGCACGTATGCTTTCTGTGGGATCACTCAATTAATTATAATTGTCCTGCCCTAAAGAACATGGCCCCCGGCAGACTAGGGGGTGTGGCCCTCCAGGGGTTTTATTTCAAACCTTGTTTTACTGAGGGCAAGTCAATCCATGGACTGGCTTCCTCAATATTTAATCAGGCAGCAGGATCTCAGTGTCACAGGATCTCAGTCTTCGCTAGAGAGTTACTAAGTCTTTGTGGTCTCCTTCAAAGAGAAGAAAGCAGGCTGTGCTTGCAGGTCAAGAATAAGCAAGGGAGATGCTACCCGCCTCTCCCACTTTTTCCCACTTCAACAAGGGCCAGGATGGTTTGAACCATCCTTGCGACCTTGGGATGAATCCGACTTAATCATAGTGTGTGATCTTTTTTATGTGTTGTTGGATTCGGTTTGCTAATAGTTTGTTGAGAATTTTTTTACATCTGTATTCATCAAAGATATTGGCCTGTAATTTTCTTTTTGGTAGTGTGTTTGTCTGGTTTTGGTGTCAGGGTGATGGTGATGGGCCAGGGTTTTTTGAATGGGCTAATTACTCAAACCCAGGAGCAGGAACCCTGTTTGTAGCATCTGTTTTGGTGTAAGTTGTTTGTGGAGGAGGAGCACCAATGGACAAGATAAAGAAGGAGAAGGGGGATGGAGAGATGCAACAAGAGAGGTAGAGGAGGAGGTGGAGGAGGAGGAGGGGGAGAAATGGAGGGGGAGACAACTATATGATAACCACTTTAATCAGAACCATCCGTAGAGATTTTGAACTAGCCTTTGAGCAGGTATAGGGCTCAAGGCAAAAAGTGCATTGCCAACCCCTCTCCCCTAGCCCCCAAATCTCTACCATTTTATATAAGGAAAAGGATGCTGAATGTCAAGGAAGTCCATATAGGAGGCAGATCACCAAAGGATGGAATATGCATGTGAGTTAAGGATGGAGGAGACTTCCTTGGTGGTGGTGAGGAAAGGGTTTTCTGGATTGCTTGTTTATATGCATATAGCTCTTTGGTCATTTTTTATAACCTTATGGAGAGGCACTTTCTTTCTTTCCAAAGTCCCTCCAGGAGTCATTCAAACTGATGGTCTTTGTTGTGTCAGCCTTAGGAGGAGTTCTGGCTCTGGGCTTTTGTTGGAGACCATTCCTTGGTACTTGAGTTGTCCAGAAGAATTTCCTCAAAAATATAGAGACAAGGTTTATAGGGACCACCATATGTTTTTGAGCACCTACTACATTTTTGTACCCAATGTTAGATGCCATACAGAATACAAAAAAAAGTTCAGAATCCTTGGCCTCAACTGATTTACTGCCTAGCCATTAGCCAAGATTTTCCTGTAAGATAAATACTTTCAGTCATTTAATCATACAAGTTTTCAGGAGCCATTTGTGAAACACATAAATTGCCAGGTACTGGGCTAGGCAGTAAGTTTTAATAATAAATAAAACAGTTTTCTTTTCCCTGAAGAAGCTGGTGGAGAGAATAAATATTAAACGTGTTGCACGCACTGTGAGACCATCAAAATGCAGCAGACTGAGGGATCAGGATAGATTTTACAAAGTCATGGGGACCGGAGCACACCCTCAATAAATCCCCTTTGAGTGGTCCAGTCTCAAAGTGCATTTGTGCATTCATTTGGTAAATATTTGGAAAGTGGTACAGGCATTTCAGCTGGAATTTGACCCCTGGATAGGATTTTGATGACCCGAGAGGAAGGAGAACTTCAGAAGCGGGGCTACATGAGTAGATAGATGAGATCTTAGTCTGTTGGAGCTCCAGAGGATCCTTACTTATCGTTACTATCACTTTATAGGTGAAGAAACGGGCCAGCAAGAGGGAAAGGACTTGAATTCAGGGCTGAGAACCTGGAAAACAGCAACCTCTATCCAGGGCCTGAGAATTCCTTCCGCCTTTATTTCTTTATCTCAGGAGTGGAGCACTGTACTCTCTGAGCACAGAGGAAAGCTTGAGAGTCCCCAGACACAGAAGCCCTGGTACAGTCCATTCTGGACACTGTAAATGCTGGCAGCATGGAGTGTATCAAAGAGTAGGTGAAGATGAAGAGGGAACAGAAAAGGAAGAGCAGAGGAGGAAAGGAGGGAAGGGACAGAAGAAGGAAAGGAGGAACAGATAAGGGTACCATGGACCAGAACACTTTGCTCAGCTCATTAAGTGAATTGCCTCCTTTAATCATCATATCAAGCCTATGCACAAGGTAGATGTCGCCCCCTTTGTACACAAAGGCACTGAGAAGAGTTATATATCTAGCCCAAAGCTCACACACGCAGCAATTGGTAGGACCAAAAATTGGACCCACATTTATCAAACTCCAGAGTTTGTGCTCTAACAGCTGCATTGACTGCAAAGAGGAGTGTATCCAGACAACCTTAGACTTTGACCCCTGTAGCGCTGTCCTCCCTGCCTGGTATTTTGAGGGGAAGTGAAAGTACCAAGTGTCATGATTTTTCACTTGAAACTTCACTTAATCTTCATCTGTCTCTAAAGATGTTATTTAAAAAAATTTTTTTTTACTGAAGTACAGTCAGTTACAATGTGTCAATTGTATATAGCACAATGTCCCAGTCATGCATATATATATACATATATTCATTTTCATATTCTTTTTCATTAAAGGTTATTATAAGATATTGAATATAGTTCCCTGTGCTATACAGAAGAAACTTTTTTTTAAATCTATTTTTATATAGCTGTTATTTTAAGTCCAGTTTTGCAGAACAGGAAACTGAGGCTGGGGCATTCAAGCAACTAGACCCAGGCCACCCAGCTTGTAAAGGACAGGACTGGAATTCAGACGAGGTCCTTTGACTCCAAATCCATGTTGCTGCCTTTACAGTGTGAGTTTATAAGCCACGGAAGGGAAGGATCCTTTGCAGGTAATTGAGGACCAACTGTAGCACATCTACCATTCCAGCTTGAGGGGGAGCCCAGAACCTAAAAATCTTACCAGCGGTTTTTTTTTTTTTTTTCCCTTCCTGCCCTCAAGTTCTTCCCTTATATTTTATCTTGGAGGCAGGTTTTAGGAGCTGAATATGACCCATAGTTCAAGAACATGATTCCCAGGCTCCACATGTCCTGCTAAAAACTCAGCTTCATAGAGATGTCTTAGCCGTGCAATCTGTCTGCATAATATCTTTACTTTGTAAAGAAAGATACTGGGAAAAAGATGACTTTCTAATGGCAAAGGACAGGACAGGCACCTCCGTTATCATATGATAACCATCTGCTTCAGGAGTTAGAGCTACTAATTGGTCTCTCACCTTCCGTATAAAAAATGTACCTCCAACTTGAGGTTATTGTACAGTTCACACATCAAAATCTACATTAAATGAACCTTCAAGCTGTGGCACAGACCACAACTTCTTTTTTTTTTTCCTGTCATGGAAATTGAAATGACTGCCCAGGAGGCATGGAGAAAGCTTCTGCGACAGATGGAGGGAGTTCTGAGGCCAGGGGTGTCTGTGCTTTATATTTCTTAGGGCTAGTTTGAAGCACTCTCCAAGAGTCAGCCTGAAATGCTTAAGGATACTGGTCAGTAAGTTACTAAAAGTAGGTGGTCTGATAGCTTTAGGATTTCAGGATATAATGATCAGATAAAATCCTTGTCCTCATGAAACTTACACTTTTCTAGATTTTTGTCTATGTCAAGATGGATTCTGAGGTAAAGGTTGAACTTATAAATAGGCAGAGTAAATCTGTTCACATAGGATAATTTAAGAACAGTGCAAATTCTCCTCCTGACCACTCCCCTCCCCAAAAAGAAAAACAACTGTTCTGTGAACTTGTTACAGTCTCTGAAATACCACCATTAGAGATGCATTACTGTTCTGAATTTTGGATGTAGAAATAATCCCCTAGTAAAACTCATACATTCTTTCAACATGCATTTCTTCTTTTTCTTCCCAGCACAGACTTCTGAGAGCAAAGCTCTGGGCGGGTGGGAGGAACAACTTAGGCAGGTAATGGTAGTAAAAATGAAATGGTTCACAGTTCTGTTGAGGTTAGACTTTCACGCAGGATTGCTGTAGAGCATCTTCTTTAGATGTTGTGGTAGTGTTGTAGGGGCACGTCTTCACCTAGGAAACTCCACAGGCCAGAAGGAGAGTGACTGACATATGTGAAGAAGACGCCAGTTTGTTTCTGCAGTCAGGAGGGTCCACAACCCTTTCATCCTCCCTTGCCCCCTGAAACTCTGTAGGATTAACTGCAGACTCACAGTTGCCGTGGCCCGCTGATTACCCTGGTAAAAGTATGTTTTTGTTTCCCCAGAGCCACCAGCCTAGTGGAAACCCATTGGCTACCTGGTTCTTCAATTTTCTGTGGTTGAACCAACAAGGAAGATGATAATGTCAGGAAAAAAGAGATTAAAAAGTTCTTCCAAGCCACGACTAAGGTAATGAGTGAAAAAGCTTGACTTACCCCAGGGTTCTTGGCTTCTATTTTTTCAAATGACTTGAAGGACAATGGCCTAATTCATGGGGCTTTCATTCTGCTCTCCTTCCTAGTTGAAGTGTCCTCCATCATCTCTTCTAACCATTTAAATCCCCCAGTGCCTTAACACGGGTGGAACAAAACTCGTGTTCCCCATAAAGTGCTTCCTTTCCATTCTTGTCTACATAGTCCACTCTTCTGACATTTCATTGCTCTTATCATCTCCTTGGACTGTAATCCAAGTTTTATTTTATTTTTACTGCTCTGCAGTATTATGTATCAAGTTCACAGGCGTTCTTTGTATCTAACTAAACTATAAACTCCTTAAGGAGTGGGGCGGTGTCTTATATATTTCCAGTGCTTAATGAATTACATGGCACTGAAGCACTTTTTGAATTTAATTGAATTGACCCATTTATCTCCAATTCAGCTGTAATGCTAGGTTGCCAGCCTTGAGTTGGAATGAACAATGCCAAGAGAAAAATATTAAAGTTGATCAAGTCCTCAGTAGAACAGCTCCACTAGAGACCATAAATTCCCTGTGAAGATCAGATGGAGAACATGCTTTGAATACATAACCCTGGATCCCTGTGAGACAGTGGGTGAAAAAAGGTGAAGGGTGATTTAGGGAAAGGAAGAGAAAATTAAAGAAGATTAGGGAACCTGGAGACTGTATTTTGAGATATAACCAAGAGGACAGTCAATCATCATGTGTTTCCAGGACAAGTGTTTTATAGTGAATGGCGGTTTTAGAGGGAAAACACTGGGGCAGAGAAGAGGCTGTTCAGCTGATGACATATGAGCTCCTGGAAATAACTGGGAGAGAAGAACCGTTCTGGAGCTGGAGACACACAGTTATGGAAATGAGAAAAAAAAAAAAAAAGGATTGGAGACCCCTGGCGTAGAGACTAGAAAAGATAGGGCACACTTTGGGTAAAAGACTGTACAGAGCCAGCCAAGGAGTTGTTGCACAGTTCCCCATGGGGCTCACTTCTTTCTCCATTGAGGAAGGAGGGGCCTTTCCAACAGGTGGGGGGACTCAAGGGTGAATTTGAGGGAGGTGACACTGTTGAGAGTTTATTTCATCCAGGGGCTAATTACCAGGCTGCCCTAACCCATGTTAAGGCTGCAGCCCATCCCTCCCTGTAGGGAGATCAGCCTTTGGTTAAAGACAAGATTGGGCTCTGGAGAAAAAAGGGCATGTGGAGAGCAAATCTTTACCCCTCCCTTCCCCAGATGATTCCATAAACATTCAAGATTTTGGTACTTTACCAGGGTGTGTCAAATAGATGACTTCTGTTTGGTTGTATTTACCTGTCCCTGAAGTTTGCTCATTTCTGAGGATGAGATTTATTGTTGCTGCTGGAGGGAAAATGGTCTGAACCTGGGAAAGATTCAGAAGCCCATGGCAATGCTTTCATTCTCTTTCTGAGACTGATCCCTATCCACAGCCTTTAGGCAGGGCACTGCTTTCCCATCTCCAAGATGGGATAATAACTGCTCGGACAGAGACAACATGGGAATAAATCCATCTGCCAGGCCTCTCCCTTTGAAGTCAACAATGGTGTGTTATCACTACTATAACCACTCTACCACTCTCTCTTTGAAGACACAGGCGTAAACCTGGAGGCATCTCGAATACATTTAATTGAGTCCACTTTTCTCCCAGCAGAATTAGAAGAGGGATGGCTGAAATGTTTGTGTGGGAAGGGGCAGCCGGGAGGGTGGAGGAGGCATGAAATGGGTAAGGGAAAGATCTTCACAGTCCCAGTAATTATCGTCAGCCCAGTAATACTTACGTTAATCAGGACTCCTACTTGGTTTTTGTTTGTTTGTTTGTTTGTGGGTTTATATATATATATAAAAAGCTGTCTGTAAACATCAGTGAAAATTTTGGGTGGCCTCTAGGGCTGGAAGCTGATTTCAGAGGCACAATTTACAGGTGGGGAAAAGGAGACCTGAAGAACTATTGTCAGGAGCCAAATGAGGAGCAGAAAGTTGGAGAAATTTACCGTACAAGGCAGGGGTGTATCCCGCATATCCTAGGCTGGTGGCAAAACGGTAATTCCAGAGAGAATTCCGACTTTCAGAAGCATGTCTTTATTATTCAGGATTCAACCTCAGCACAAAACCTGTGGGTGATTTTTCCCTCTTTCTTTTCTTTTTCTTTTTTTCCTTTTTTAATCTTTTTACTCTTTCTGGGCTGATTCTGTTAATTTCCCCCAGTGGCACGTGCGGCCCTGCACTGACGCTGCCATTGACGATCTCCTTATTCATCCCGTAGCAGAGAGGCCATTTGGATGAATATATGTTCCCCATTTTCTCTGCATTATAAATTCAGTGTTGTGGGAACAGGAGCAAAATGTAATGGCAAGGCCTCCACAGAGAAATGTCCCTATTTGAGAAGAGGAGCTTTATAGGGGGGAACAATTGACAGCCTCTCAGTACAGTGGGCACATTTTCCTGTACAACTGCATCACCACTAATGATAAATGAGGAATGTTTGATAGCTGGCTCTGTTGTCTGACAGCTACAGTTTTGGCCAGAGGGCCGTGGCAGGCTTTAGACTTCTGTTCAAAATGAGTTAAACATATTAGGCATTATGAAGGCACAGAAGCCTCAAGAATGAATGCTGAAATGAGTGATCCGGGTAGGCTCCTGGGTACACAACTTGCAAAGCAGATGTCATTCTAATAATGTGTGATATAGAACATGCCTGGCCTAAACCCTGCTGGATGAAATATGAAGCCCCGTTGGTGATATTTAATACCATTTTATGAGGTGCCATCTTATAAAGACAATGCCCGCCGTATGTGGAATGCTTAAGGTATTTTGCCAAAGGCACAGGGAGATATCTGGAGTAAGTAGAATTTTTATTATTTTATAAGCCTTTACTTTGTAATATTTCTGTTTCCACATTATTGTGGGGGCTTGCTGCCCTAACCCTTTGTCTAGCGAACTTGATGAGTGGCTTTCCTGTAGATTGACGGATAGCCCTCACTGTTTCTGGAAGAAAAGGCTAGCTCCTACCTAAATGCATTCTTCAGAAAGCCCTCAAAGCGGAAATACAGCTTTGCTACAAGCATTCTTTGAGCAGGGACTTTGAGGCCAGCATACAAAAATATTGCCATTTTTCAAGTGGACTATTTCGAGCGTAATAGAGGATTTGTGCGGACCGCGGCTACCAGAGCACGTTTTCTCCTTCCTCTACTGTTTCTGATGCTGGGGACCCACCACAGCTTCTAATTTGGGGGTCCCTTTCAGGACATCCTAAGGTCAACGAGGCTCCTCGAATCTTAACCACAGCCTCCATATGCTGCCCCTGAAGTTCTACAAAATCTAAGCTTGTGAACAGCGATGGCCCAGGTCTGGAAGTGATTCCCAGGAGAGGGGTGGGGTATATGGTGCAGAAAGAGTAAAGTCATTGTTGAAAACAATGAAGTGATAATAAGAGTACCCAATTTAAAACGTAGCACATTTTGTACTTGTTTTCTGAGTGCATTCACATTTACTACTCACATACCCCATAAGACATTGCAGGGGTTAAGAACCATATAATTGAGCAGACTCGGGATGCTCAAGAAAGGCACCACACATTACATTTCTGGAGCAGTGTCTGTTCTCCTCATCCCGATGTTCTGGGCAGTGACCTTTCTTGAAGGATCTGTCAGGGGAAGGGCCCCATATTAATTATTAAATATGGGTGCAATGGATGAAGAGAGGTAGAGTTTTGTTATTTATTTTTATGAAGGAATGTTTTCATTTTTTGAGAACTTGGAGAAATAGAAGATGGACCAATGAAACAACTTCCTAGCACATCTGCAAAGTTAACATAACCAAGGTCAATTGCTTCAGAATTCAGGACTAGCTCTTTGGACAGACCCCTGCCTAACAGCCTGTAGAATTAAGCAGTGCCCTCTGTCAACAGTAAATGGTCCGCAGGATGCCAGCTGCCTGCTGTATGTGTGTGGCTGGGAGGGCCACTCTTTCGTATACTGTTGCCTTTCTGCTACCATCAGTGGAACCATATGCTAACACGTAGTCTAGTGTGTTTGTTTTCCAGTGGGTTTATACAGATTGTTCCTGTTACTGTTATTGTGTGATTTAATTAAATATTTAGTAATTGATGAAATATGACTGCAAAAAGAAGGGAGTTGTTCCTCTGTTACTGAAATGCACGCTTTGGGACCACTTGATGAAAGCAAGACTCTAAAAAAAAAAAATGTGCTGTTGAATTAGGCATGTGTAAGACATCTGCAAAGGATTGGGGGAAGATCATAAAAATTAAGAGCACTTTACATTCACATTGCTTTGCAAGTGTTTTAGTTCTCACCCCACTTTTTAAAGAAACTGAAATTTGAAATTGTAGCTGATGGAGGCTACGGGTGTGGTCTATGCAAGAAAGATGACTTGAACTCCAAACAGCTGATTCAAAGACAAAGCTTAGGTCCAGATCCATGGATTGGCAAATAATCTACTTTTATAAGTTTTAGGCTAAAATAAATGCTTAGACTCTGTATAGATGATTTTTTTGCAGTTTCACGCTTTAACAGACTTTTTCCGTTCATCAGCCAACTATAGGTCCTCGTTGCAGAGGCTCTGAATCTATTTATGTTCAAACTGTTGACGGAATGCCAAGCATGATGGTTACTTTCTTTGATGAGCTGGATTTTTACTCCTATTTTTCAGGAAATGAAGGATGTTGGAAAAGTTTGGTATTCGAAATAGAAGAACAATGTTATAGAGCAGGGACAAGAGCACAGGGTTCTGAACCTGATGCCCCAGCTCTTCTGCTTAGTACAAATAACCTTGAGGAGGTGCATCACTTAACCTTCCTGGACCTACTTCCTCATCTGTCAGATGAAGGTAATGATGTCCTTTCCTATCTACCTCGCACCACTGCTCTGACCAGCAGATGATAGAATGTGGAAACCTGAGCGTCGTCTGTGAATGTGAGTTACCCTGCTGCTGCTACTGCTCCTCCTACTACCACCATTTCTACTGCTACCACTAATACCGTGCACCAATTGTTGCTGCTCAGGGGCTAACACGACTCGGGAGAGACGGCGCTGGCTCCTCTCAATTCCACATGGTCTTTTCTGGAAGGACAGCTTTGTTTTGGAGAAAGGGGGAGTGGGCGACTGCGGTTTGGAAGACCGGCTTCTAGTCTTTTTCTTGCCGCCCACCCCCACGTGGGACTCTGGAGAAGGCATCTCAGTTCTGACATGTGTGAAATGAGGGGGGATGTTACTAACCAGCAGTTTTTAGGCTGCTTTTCTTCAGGGCCTAGGTATCTGCGTCCCATCCGGTATGACTTTATATAGTGTTTCTATGTAAAATTTTGTTTAAAAGGTGAAAAAAGTTATTATTAAGAAGGGTTTACAAATCCACTGGATTAGAGGTTTCTTAATGTCTCTTTTAGCTACAGAATTTTTCAATTGGTCGTTCTGTTAATAATTACGATCCCCATACCCTGACTCTCAAGACTGCCATGGTTGCTTAATTTCCAACTTGATCACCAGAGCCAAGGAGAACAAATTGTCCAAGCAATTAAGTCTCTTGCATATGTGTAAGTGCCAGCTTTCAGCATGCGGTCTGGCCCTTCCCTTTGTGGACAATGGCAGGCTCAAGGTCCATATGACAATGTTTTCTATGCCAGGCCTCAGGTATATCCTTTAAATGAGACCTGAGATGCCTCACACTTCTCCAGGAAAGGAAAGGAGGTTGACAGATTGGTGATTGCCCATCATTTTTAACTAAGGTGTTTTGAAGGCCTTTGTGCCTCTCTCAAATATATAGGTATTAAAGAAGAATGCATGACTGCTACAAAACCCTTATTTAAGTCTCTTTGCATAAAATCCTGATTGATCGCTCTCTTGCTGTCTATGTCAAATCAGTTGGGGAGAAACTCATATGCCAAGGAATATGAGAAGGAATAGGGAAGGAGTAGAGAAGTTGTGATTGGATGTTGTCATAGGGTTTAGCCTCTGCCCCAGAGAAAGTAGTAAATGGAATCAGATTATTTCTCTTTTTGCATCCCTTTGCTGGAAAGTTCTGAGGTTGTTCCTCCAAAGCATGCATTATAGGCTATGGTCAAAGCCCTTCCTTTGCTACCCCACTTCCAGGTGAGCCACCCCACTTCAGCTTTGGGTTCAAATTGCTCTGTCTGTTGAAGATTCTCTCACCCAGAGTGGGTAATAACTTGACTGCTTAGCATAGGGAATTAGGGGAGACTGAAACTCCTTGACTGAGCTCTTTCTCTTGAGTCCTGTAATTTCCAACTCATTGTGATCAAAAGACTCAGATAACTACTGAGGCCAGAGAAGAGAAGTATCCCTCATTTTCACAGGCTTCTGAAGCAATGTTCTTCAGCTGTGATCCTGACAAGATCTTCATTTGTGTTCTGTGAAAGTTCATCAAGGATATAGGAGTCCCTCCACTCTGATGTGCACTTGTAGTGAAGAAGGAAGCTCTGGTCTGTTGCTGGCCAAGCAGTTTGATCTGTGCCCAGTATAAATGCCTCATTTTCCCATAGTAGGGGACAAATGTTTACCAGCAGGGTCAGATACCCGAATGATTCAGGTAAACAGTATTTTGGTTGTTGAAGAGTTATGACGGGTACTATATACATGGTTATTTATTTTCAATGCTTTACGGTTCACTACTTAAGTTTTGGAATTATTAATTTGTGGAACATAATTGTATGAGATACATACTATTGTCAATTCTTAGGAGTTATAGATATCCATCCAGGAACATATAAATAAGGACAAAAGGAATTCCTCCTGAGGGTTAAGCTGTAAAGTCAACATCCACTGGTCAGAGCATGGGTAAGTGAAATCTCCTTACAGTGATGGAATGACTTTCATGTTCAGAAATACCTGCCTGTATGCTGAGCCCCTATAGTGGCAAATCTGCACAAATAATATGTTTATCAGAGGAGGAGCTAGTCAGATATAAAGGTAGAAAAAGTGGAGGGTCCTAGCAATAAACTGTAGCTCATCCAAGTACCATCCAGGGGAGAGGGAGCCTCTGTCTGGTAAGGCCGTGCTGTGGTCAAGATGGATATGTCAGGCCACACCATCTACAAGCCAACTGCACAACAGATTCTATTTCTGATTTGTACAAACTTCTGATGAGAGTCCACCTTACCACGAGGCTCACCATCAGCTGACCCCAGTACTGCGAAGAAAGCACTTAACACTAAAACTAAACCAAGGTTACTTTGATTATGTCTTGGTTCAAAAACTCCTTAATCACAGGGTATCTTAGTGCACCATTTTGAATACCACTGGCCTGTAAGTAGGTCAAATTGACTTCCTGGTTAGTAGCGAATTCTGAGTTATAGAAAAAAAGGATAAACTGTGATAATGACTAGATTTCAGCTGATGAGGAGAGTCAAGGGAAGAACGTCATTGCAAGAGCTACAAGCCTAATTTCGACCGTGTCACCATGATATTCTCTCTATTTAGGTTTTGAATACTGAAATTTTTCTTCAGGGGAAGAAACTCAAAGGACAAAAGGTAATTCCAGCTTCTCTACCTCTGCCTTAGCCAGCATCAGGGTGAGAAATTAAACAACAACAAAAATTTAATCCAGTTCTCTCACATTTAATGAGTTACCACCATGGCCAGACATTGAGTTACTTAAGTGGTGAGACTTAACTGACTGACATCATTTCTGCTTTCAAGTTGCTTTCAGCTTCGTGGATGGGAAGGGAAAGTTCCTCTTTGAATATCAGAACTTTTTGGCAACTCTTCCTTGTATAATAGTTACTAATGGACCCCATGTTTCCACGGGCTTTTCATGCCTTAGGTAATTTCAGACTCAACCTTACACCTGACTCTAGAAAAATACCTGCTTGATCATTCTAGTCCTGACAACACTTCTGGAACTTAGGTGCTTGCCTTACTGAGGACAGCATGTCTGTTCCAGGTAACCTACTTAGCTCATTAGGGTTAGGGTGACGGTGGGAAATGCTCTGCTTTGGAGAACCTGAAGTTGCTGTGCCCAGCTACCTGTATCACTCAGTGGACTTGTGTGTCCAAATTACTGTTCGTACTCACATGAAGTCGGAGCACTGTTTGTCCCTGCATGCCTCAGTGGCATCAGTGGATGTCTAATTCTTGATAATTTTTTTAAGAAATGGAATTTTGAAAGTAGGGTCAAGCCAATAGGGCAACTCAAACCTCTATCCAGAGGGTCTCCTCCTACCTTTGAGGGACAAGTGCAATATACAGAAAGAAACTTCTCTGTTCACTGAAATATCCTCATGCCCATGGTTTGTAGCCAGTGACTTTAGTCACTCAGTTAGTTACTCATTTATTTATTTACTTGAGTACCTTCACCTATAATTCCAACTGATGCCACATCTGGATAACTTGAGCTGTCTTAGATGTGCCCTGCAAATACAATTAATTTAAATTGATACATTTCGTACACTCATGCCATATACCTATGTAAGAGAAGAGTATTTCTCTAGATTTCAAAAATGATTGAGAATGCCAGTTTTAGACTATAGTGAAAGTAGCTGATACATATTGAAATGAGGCATCCGATGCATGAAGTCCTTATAAGACCAGTTAGCCTAAAATAAGTAAGTTCTAGTACTTATGTACAGCATGGTGACTATTGTTAATAATACTGTATTGCATATTAGAAAGTTGCTAATTTAAAAGTTCTCATCACAAGAAAAAATTTTGTAACTGTGTTGTGACAGAAGTTAACTAGACTTATTGTGGTTATCATTTTGCAATGTATACAAATATCAAATCATCATGTTGTACAACCAAAACTGATATATGTCATTTGTGCCTCAATAATAAAAAAAAAAAGGCCAGTTAGCTTTGTGCAGAGTAAATCTCTGTAATCCAGTAAATTATAAAACTCCTAACCTCAGCTGAACCCCTTTTATTCCTTTCTGTGATGGAGTTGAGAGTGTGTGTGTGTGTGTGTGTGTGTGTGTGTGTGTGTTATGTGCATGTGTTTTGGTGGAGTGAGTGGAGAGTAGAAGTGAAAAACATTATTAATAGTACAGATCCTCCCCATGGCTGGTAATGGTGAGTCAGAAGCATGGTCATTATATACAAGCAGATGAATTTTGATCTCTTTAATCTTTCATGAAATTAAATTACTTCTCTTCCTTTAGGTTCTTCCCTTGAGCAGAATTTTAGGGAGACTGGGTGATAGTGAAGGTTAGGGGAACATTATATTACTATCTCCTTAGAATATGAAATAAATATAAAAACGATATAATAATCTGCACAAGTATGCCTAGGTATGAATCATTAGATTGTCTCATTCACCCCTTCAACACCTGCTTATTGAGTGCGAGACACTATTGAGGAGCCACCATGACAACTGGGACACGAAGATGAATTTGTCAGTCTCTTCTCACAGTGTGAACCTTACTTCTCTGAAACAATGAAACAAGTCTCCCAGCACAGAACTCATCATGCAGGTGAGGTTCAGTGTATGTTGACAGAAGTCGTTGTTTCCCAAAGTGTGCTCTGTGGAACACTTGCCTGAAAGTGCTCTGGGGGAAAAATAATGAAAAAGAGATTCCTGGTCAAAATGTGTGGAAAATAGTAGCTATTAATCTTTCTCTCTTGAGGATTCACAAAGCACATAGCTATATATTTAAGGCTCTGAGAATTTTGTTTAATCCAGCATTTCCAAACCTCATTTAATTGGGGTGCCTTTTTTAAAAGTAAACTTAATAACCCCCATGGAACACATGTTAGGGAATACCGGGCCAAGCGAAAGTGAAAATCAATGTCGGAAAGAATTCTAATAGTTTAAACAAGCCGTGGAAGCCTTCAGTTCCTCCCCTGACCGTGTGACTGAGGCCCCATCCCTCAGAGGCCTCATTATTGTGTCTTCTTAACTTAGTGCAGAAGAGAAATTTTGACTCAATAACATTTGTAATATTGGAATATATATGTACGCACGTATATAAAACACACATATGTACCCATACCTACATAGGTATGTGCATTTATATAGTTAATAAATCTAAACATCACTAGACAAAAGCATACCCGTGTTAAAAATGACCGACTCTTTCCCCTTATTGTAGTTCTTTTGGAATCACGCTTCACGCAAATTCTAGGTATATTTCCATCTCAAGTCACCGGGACAATTTTTGTATTACTAATCACATGAGTAGAATTTAATGGGAATGGCTCAAATCAAACTTACCCTCACACTACCTTTGATTGTCAGTTTCCATTTCCTGAATGGCATTGATGGGGGTTCTGCTTGAAATCTTTCTGAAATCTTTGAAGAATCCTTCTGCATTTAAGAAATATAAATCAAGGTTAATTGAAGAAAAATGAGACAAAATGTGTTTTTATGTTGCTCTGATAAATCTGTGGCTGGGCAGTAATTGCAAAACAATACATAGGTGAGAAATAGAAGCTGACAACTCAAAGTAGCAAATGCTGGTTGTGTGGAATTACATTATGGCACAGGATAACTCAGCTCCCTGCCTAGCGCATGCTTCCTTGGGAAAAGCTCAGAAACCAGGTGCATATTTCTATGTCTATTATTTCAGTTACACAGGTGGTTCATTGAACGGGACTTTTATTTTTGGCTCCCAAAGTTGACTTCATTCCCTGAGCAGTGTGACTTGAGTTTCTCTCAAGCACAGCCCTGTTTCAGGCTCCATGAGATTTTTCCTTTCTTCCCCCCTTTCCTTCTGGATATTGTTGCCACTGTCAAATGGGAAATACATAGAAATAGGAGATTAAAAATGTAAATTTTATAAACAGAAATCAAAGGTCCTAAATCCTTAGCAAAGAAAAGCCAACATAAGTAAGAACATTAAAAAACATACATAAATAGTGCTTCCAGGCTGAATATGTTAAATAATTCAACAGTTAAGTCATAAGCGTTCTTAAACTTAAGTATAAAAATGCCCTTGACAATATTTCACAGCCGTGCATTTCTTTAAAATATTTAGCATTCTCATTAAAGGGAATGACTTTAGTTTATATATTAGTTACACTCCTGCTTGTTAATATGAAGGAATTTAGGAGCAAAAAAAAAGCATTCTTATGTATATAAGCAAAAGGCAATTTACATACTGAGTTGGACAACTATTCACTTTTTATTTATTTCTGGATCATCAGCATCTACATATAGCTATATAGCATTTAAACAAATCTGTTTCTTAATGTGCAATATTAATATTCTCTGCCCCACAGTGCCATTTGCTAATGCCGTTGTGAAGACAGGTGCCTTCAAAGCGACACGGAAGTCCCTGCTTTAGAAAGACTTAATGAACCTTACATTTTTTGGAATACTGCACAGTGTAATGCCTATTACATATTCATTGCTAGAATGGAAGATTTCCTTTAACTCTGAGCTTCCTGGTCTAGTTCTCTGTAAAACATTGTCAAAAGTCACCAGAGACTTTCGTGGAAAATTGTGACTCTTGATAGCAGGATGTAATGGGGAGGTTTAGAGTGGAGAAGCCAGGAATCTATCGCCCCACAGGGAGACATTCTGACAGACAAATGGATGGATAATACAATTTTTGACATAATGGGATGAAAAAGTTTATGCCAGAAAGAACTGAATTAAAG